>NC_141045.1:37027500-37152500 GCF_052040795.2 Danio rerio
TCCCAACTTAAACACAACTTCCTGTTGTTCTCAGACAGGGTGCTTTCACAATACTGTGCTTGACATGAACTGCTTGCGTAAAAGAAAAATATCAGTTCACTTTATTCAGATACGAAGTGCATTATATATGAGATAGACAGAGTTTTATCATGCTGGACTGTTTTTATCTCCTGCATCAATGCTGTTGGATTGAATATATTCTGAAATGTTTCTGCACAGGATGCTGTATTGTGAATATCGTCACATTTATGAAGGTGTTTCGCTGCCCAGTATATATTTTTGCATAAATATGCTATTTTTAAAGTGCAAAACGTACAAATTTTAGACGCTGTTGCAAGGTTATTGTGGTAATGTAAAACTGAAACTAGTTTTATTACTCAAAAGAAAATAAAAATCAAATATTGAGCTGATTGCTTAGGAGACATTTATATTACATCGATGTACTATAATCAATTAAAAATAAATAAATGACTAAACTTGATAAATAAATTACTAAACTAGGAGAAATTGCAAAATTTCCCAGGATTGTTGTGATTTTTTTTTTAATAGTTGATTATTATTTTTTTTTATTGTTTAAATTCCAGTTGATGTTTTATTCTTTTTGTTGGTCAGTTTTTAAATATGTCTGTGTAGTTTTTATTTTATTTATTTATTATTTAATTTAATTTATTGTATTTATTTATTTATTTATTTTTATCTTTTTTATTTTATTAATATTTTTTTATTAAGTTGTTAAATTTTATTATTTTTACTTAATTTATTTTATTTTTATTTTATGTTGTGTAGTTTTTATTATGTTATTTAATTTTTTTTCATTTAATTTATTTTTTATTTGATAATTTTTCATTAATTACCTTAATTTAATTAATTAATTATTATTGTTTTTTTATTTTATTTTATATTTTAATTTCTTTTTATAAAATGTTATTATATTTAATTTAATTTATTTATTTATTTTAATTTATTTTATTTTTATTTATGTGTAGTTTCTAATTTATTTATTTATTTATTTATTTATTTATTTTTATTTCATTTTATTTATTTATTTTACTTTATTTTTGTTGTTTATTTTGTTGTTTATTTTTTATTTAATTAAATTTTTATTTATTTGAGTTTTTTTTCTATTTTATTTTATTTATTCAAAATTTATTTAATTTCTTTCATTTATTTCTTATTTTATTGTTTAGTTTAATTTTTTACATTTTTATTATTTTAATATTATTTTTATTTAATTAGATTTATTTTTTTTATAGTACATTGGGTACAAAAATAATTAATAAAAATAAATAATAGGTGTTTTAATAGTGTTTGTATCAACGTCCAACACATTTAGACACAAGACTTTTGCTGTTTGTTCAAACCACTTATTTAAAATGAGTTGAATCAACACAATTCTTAAGGTTTCTTTCTGACAACCTAATTGTTTTATGTTCAATCCATTTGGAAGTATTTTAGGGTTTTCCTGCCCCTTAATTTGTTAAATATTCAGCATTCAGCACTAATGTTTCATCAGATCCATGTGTGTGTGTGTCTCCTGAAGGGTGGATAACTCTGAAGACCCGGTGTATGAGAGTCTGGAGGAGTTCCATGTGTTTGTTCTGGCTCATGTCTTGCGGAGGCCGATCGTGGTGATCGCGGACACAATGCTCAGAGACTCCGGCGGAGAAGGTCAGATCTGCTTGCACACCACCAGAGGGCGACATTCACACACACTTTGTTTTGTTTGTTTTTTGGGGAGCTTTTTACCCTCTGATATTTGCAATGCACAATCCCTCAGTATTTTGGGGTAGATTTAAAAGAGGGTAGCGTATTTTTAAATCATCGCTTAACTTACATTTCTAGGAGGCTTTTATTCATTTCTTTTAAACCTGAATAACTTATTTAAATGTTGAAGTTACGTAAAATCATGTGTTGTTGTGACTTTTTGATCGTGTTGTGTTTTGCAAACTACTCTTGTTCTTGGCAATCAAATAAATGAACGCATATTGAAATAAGTAATGCCTCATTTGCATAATAAAACATAGAAGCTTGTAATTATTAGATGTTTGCAATTCTTTGTGTACTAAAAGTTCAGTTTTTTCAACTTTTTTACCGTTTACCAGAAGTTAAATATAAAAATCACCTTTATTTTCTGGTTGGAAAGCAATTAAAGCTGTTATCGAGTGTCATTAAATGACGAATAACTCAGCTGTAATGACATGCATGAACGCTTTAGGGATTTAATGAGGCCAAAAAATTACTTTAGCTGTAATTCCTGTCAATCTACTGACTTTCTTTATTTTTTACAGCTTTAAATCTCCAAAAAAAGATTAATATGTAGATTATTTAAATGTCTCGAGTCCATGTAAAAGCCTTCATTCTAAATTGATGTATTATTTTTCATTTGAGATATGATTTTTGCTTTTGTTTATTGCACAGAAGGGCGAAAAATCTTGTCCTCAACTGAACGTGTGTGTGTGTGTGTGTGTGTGTGTGTGTGTGTGTGTGTGTGTGTGTGTGTGTGTGTGTGTGTGTGTGTGCGCGCTTCTCACAGCGTTTGCACCCATCCCGTTCGGAGGTCTGTATCTGCCGCTGGAGGTTCCTCCAAACCGCTGCCACTGTTCCCCGCTGGTGCTCGCTTACGACCAGGCGCACTTTTCTGCCCTCGTGTCCATGGAGCAGAGAGACCAGCAGAGAGAGCAAGGTAAAACACACACAAAATTATTCACCAAACGATGTTTAACAGAGCAAGGCATTTTCACAGTGTTTTTATTATAGTATTATTATATATATATATATATATATTATTTTTATTTAATATTTTTTCTACTAGAGAAAGTCTTATTTGTTTTATTTTGGCTAGAATAAAAGCATTGTTTAATTTTTTAAACACCATTTTAAGGTCAACATTATTAGCCCCTTTAAGCTATTTCTTATTTATTTATTTTTTTGCTAGTCTACAGAACAAACCATCGTTATACAATAACATACCTAATTAACACTGAATTAATAATAATCATAATTCATAATATAATAATCTATATCCTATGCAAATAAAACACATTTAATTAGATTACAAATAAAGTTAAGTGTAATAAAATGAAAGGATGCAGGGAAAAGGTATTGAACACACGAAGAAAGGAAGATGTAGAAAGGGAGTAAAAGCCCAGACAGCAGCTGTAATCTCTCAGTAGTTCTTCAACAACCCTCTGCCCTTCCTCAGTCCAACATCTACATTAGCAGAAGGATGAAAATGAAGCCAGGGTGGACATTTCAGCAAGACAATGATCCAAAACGCAGCCAAGGAAACTCTCAAATGCTTTCAGAGAAAGAAAATCAAGCTGTGGAATGGCCCAGCCAATCACCTGAACTGAATCCAATAGAGAATACAAAATAAAGCTCAGATCTGATTGACAAGACCCACAGAACCACCAAGATTATTGAAGTCTGTGATAAACTCACACATGAGCAATGCATGTGACTTCATTCTCCATATCAGAGGCGTCTTGTGTGACTCTTTGGTCTTTTTGTTTGTCAGTTTTTACATATGTCTGTGTAGTTTTTATTTTTATTTTTTTATTTTATTTCCTTTATTTTATTATTTTTATTTTATTTCGTTAATTTTTTTTATTCAATTATTATATTATTTTATTTATTTTTATTTAAGTTTATAATTTTTTTATTTTATGTTGTGTATTTTTTATTTTATGTTATTTCATTTATTTTAGATTTTATTTTATTTAGTTTTTATTGTAATTGTTTTATTTTTTAACTTAATTTAATTAATTAATTAATAATTAATTTTTTTACATTTATTTATTATTTCATATATTTTTATTTAACTATTATTTCTTTTATGTAATTTTATTTATTTTATATTTTATTTTATTTATTTTTTATTTTATAATGTTTTACTAGTTAACTTAATTGAATTAATTAATTAATAATTAAAATTTAAAAATGTATTTTATATTTTATTTATTTTTATTTAATTGTATCATATTTAATTTATTTAATTAATTAATTTATTTAGTGAATAATTACAGTACAAAATGCTCTAATTTCAGACTGTACCCATGATGACGCCCTGAGCACTGATAATCTCCTCAGCTGAGAGGCTGAATCAGTGCATTAAACTGCATTATTCCTCCTGTTTTTCTCTGTCCAGTCTCTGATCGACCCGAGTCGGCCAAATGTGCTTTAATAATTGATCAAAGGTAATTAGATTTCAGGTCTGCATTATTCATCCGGCGTGAGATGGACTCGCTTCTTTGCTACAATTTCGAGCTCATTTCAAGTCAGCAAACAAAATAATTAACAAACAAGGTTCAGACTCCGAGAGCACGTTCAGAATTTAATTACGCTTTTTTCCACAGTATTGAGTATTTATTTTCCTACTGTATATGGTTACAGGTTTTCAGCTTTCTACAAAGTATCTTCTTTTGTGTATAACAGAAGAAACTCATAAAGGTTTGAAATCACACAAGGAAGAGTAAATAATGAGAAACTTTTCATTTTTGGGTGAACTGACCCTTAAAACCCTAAAAAAGTACAAATTACTAAGAATTAAGATAAACGGCTTAATATTAAATATTAAGTATGTAATTAAGCATGTCTAATGTACATGTTTTTGACAAAATATGATTTTCTCCTCTGTTTATCTGTGAAAGTGCATCTACAGGTGTTTCTTTAACCCAGAGATGCGCAAAGTAGTGCCCACGGATCAAAACTAGCCCTTGGTAATCTTTGATTTGGCCCAGCATCCAAGATTATTGTAAAGTTAACAAAAAAATCAAAATATTCAAAAAAAATTATCAAAATATATAAATATAGATACACGGTTGAAGTAAGAATTATTAGCCCCCTTGTTTTATTTTTTCCCCCAATTTCTGTTTGACGGAGAGCAGGTTTTTTTCAACACATTTCTAATTATAATAGTTTTAATAACTCATTTCAAATACATTTATTTTACCTTTGCCATGATGACAGTAAATAATATTTGACTAGATATTGTTCAATACACTTCTATACAGCTTAAAGTGACATTTAAAGGCTTAACTAGGTGAATTAGGTTAACTAGGCAGGTTAGTGTAATTAGGCAAGTTATTGTATAACGATGGTTTGTTCTGTAGACTATCAGGTAAAAATTATCTTAAGGAGGCTAATAATATTAACCTTAAAATGGTGTTTAAAAAATTTTAAACTGCTTTTATTCTATCAGAAATAAAACAAATAAGACTTTCTACAGAAGAAAAAATATTATCAGACATACTGTGAAAATGTCCTTGCTCTGTTAAACATCATTCGGGAAATATATTTAAAAAAAAAAAGACTATAAAAATCCAAGAGGGGCTAATAATTCTGACTTCAACTGTGTATATTATTTTAGCGGGTGTTGGTAACAACCAAAGAAACCCATATATGCAAATGAAGCAAATCTAATTAGTTTACAAATGAAGTTGTGTATTAAAATGAAATGACGGAGGGAAAAGTATTGAACACATGAAGAAAGGGAGCTGTAGAAAGGCAGGGAACCCCCAGACAGCACTTTAGCTTTAGGGAATAAAGTTTTTAACTTAAGTATGCAAGTATGTTTATTACTTTAAATATGTAGAAATAGTATGAAAATTATGCTAATATGCAGTTTTGAATGTATGTGTATGAATCTGAGGTCAGAAGGCGAGTATATCAGTAATGTTTTATTTGATTTACTAGTTCATTTATTGATATTATTCATTCATTCATTTAATTTTCGGCTTAGTTCCTTTGTTTATCAGGGGTCGCCACAGCGGAATGAACCGCCAACTTATTCAGCATTTGTTTTACACAGTGGATGCCCTTCCAGCTGCAACCCAACACTGGGAAACACCCATACAGACTCTTTCACACACATACACTACGGACAATTTAGCTTATTCAATTCCCCTATAGCACATGTGTTTGGGAAACTGGAGCACCCGGAGGAAACCCACACAGGGAGAACATGCAAACTCCTCACAGAAATGACTTGAATCAGCGATTTTCTTGCTGTGAGGCGACAGCATATTCATTGATGTTAAGTTATCAATGGAAAATAAATGGTTCATTAAAGCCAAATGTCATGTATAATGGAGTTTATTTCACATCATGTCACATATGTGTGTTAACTCACCCTGAAATATTGGTGGAAAATCATTTGTATTCGCTTATAATAAATAAATCCTCCATGAGGGATGGATTCAAGGTTTATAGTTGGGCCACCGGAGCGCTGTAAATCAGCTTGACGATTAATAATTCAGATTTGTTCCTTTTAAAGAACACATTTCTGGAGTTTTGCTCTACATAAACCACATTGTCTATGCTTTATGTAAATAGCCTGTCTGGCTGCTGGATTTCTTAGAGCGTAGATGTGTGGAGTGGGCCTCTAGATGGCGCTCTGTCCTTCATTCGAGCTCCTCTACGCACCCGTTGACCCCAGGAGCATGTGCTGGGTTGTTTGAAGCAGCGGGCTGTTGACAGATTAGAGGCCTTCGCTGTAGTCACATTTCTCCAGGATATGAATGACTGACTCTGAAAATAAAAGGAAAACACCTTGCACACTCCCGTCTGGAAAACCTCCACCGCTGCAGAAAGTGGGTCATTTTTTCTGCACAGGAAATTGATGGATCACTAACCTTAAAAAATAAAGTGTCATGCTGAGTGTGTTATTATATTATATTATATTATATTATATTATATTATATTATATTATATTATATTATATTATATTATTTTATATTATTATAATATAATATTACATTATTATATTATATTAATATTATATATTATTATATTATATTATTTTATTATATTATATTAAGTTATTAAATTATATTGTTATATTTTATTATTATATTATATTATTATTATATTATATTATATTAATTTTATTATATTACATTATTATTTTATATTATATTATATTATATTTTATTATATTATATTAGTTATATTATATTATATTATATTAATTATATTACATTATTATATTATATTACATTATTATTTTTTGTTATATTATATTATTTTATATTATTATAATATAATATTATATTATATTATTATTATTGTATTATATTATTATATTATATTATATTAAATTATATTGTTATCTTATATTATTATATTATATTATATTATTATGTTATATAAAATTTTATTATTATATTATATTAATTATATTATATTACATTATTATATTATATTATATTATATTATATTATATTATATTATATTATATTACATTATTATTTTGTATTATATTATATTATATTATTTTATATTATAATATAATATTATGTGATTATATTATATTATTATTATATATTATTATATTATATTATTATTATATATTATTATATTATATTATTATGTTATATAAAATTTATTATTATATTATATTAATTATATTATATTAATTATATTATATTACATTATTATATCATATTATATTGTATTATATTATATTAGTTATATTATATTATATTAATTATATTATATTATGTTATGTTATATTATATTACATTATTATATTATATTATATTATATTATATTGTATTATATTATATTATATTATAATAGTTATATTATATTATATTAATTATATTATGTTATGTTATGTTATATTATATTACATTATTATATTATATTATATTATATTATATTATATTATATTATATTATATTATATTATATTATATTATATTATACCCACCGGCCACTTTATTGTGTGTGTTTGAGGTGAAGGAGTGCTGCTTCAGTTCCCTCTGAGCCAGATGAGCTCATCTGTTGCCGCGTGTCTGGAGACACTTAGTGCCACGAGGCCTCATACACACTTACCACTCCTTCACACACACACTAACATACACACAAACCCTCCCACACAATCACAATCAAACCAACACACACACATAATTCACACACGAACACACTCACAACCATACACATACACTCACAAACACACACATTATCACACACGAACACTAACACACTCACAAACATACACATTCATACTAACACTTACACTCAGACACACAAACACACACACACACTTATCCACACAATCACACACAAACACAATCACACACGCATATTCACACACACGCATTTATAGACACACACTCGCACACACTGAACACAAACACGCTAACACACTAATAGCCACACATTCACACTAACACAAACACACTCTCTCACAAACGCACACACAAAATCACAAATGCACACACAACCATTCACACACGCTAACACACACACTTATAGCCACACATTCACACAAACAGACACACGGTCACAAACAGACACACACAAAATCACACATGCACACACAAACATTCACACAAACACACACACACTAATAGCCACACATTCACACTAACCCACACTCTCTCACAAACACACACATACAAACACTCAATCACATAATCATACACTAACACACACAATCACACATACACAATAATTGACACACACAGCTACACTAACACACACGCACACTTTCTCACAAACACACACACTCAAACGCACATTCACAAACACACACTAATAGCCACACATTCACACTAACACATACACTCACCCGCAAACAAACACACACATACAATCTCTCACAAACACGCACACAAACACACCCACACACAATCACACACGCACACTCATAGACACACATTAACTCTAACACACTTATACACACTCACACTAACCCACACTCTCTCATAAATACACACTAACACCCACACAATCACGCATGCATACGAATAGACACACACATTCACTTTCTCACAAACACACACTCTCTCTCTCTCTCTTTCTCTCTCTCTCTCTCTCTCTCTCTGTCCTCAGTGAACTGCTCGCCCTCTGCCATTTAGTGCAGATCAGTTCAAACCAGCCAGTACATGTGGTTTAGACCCAGATCTGCTCCTCCCAATCCCCCCAGCCTCCCTTCTTTCCCTTCCCGACCAGAGTCCGTCTGTGTGTGTATGTGTTTGTCCTGGTGGCGATGCCGGATCTTCCGCTGGGGTCTGCCAGGGAGTGCCCGTCTGCCCAGTGTGTGTTCAGGTGCCAGCGGTTTCCAGAGAACACTGAGGCTCTTGTGTGTGTGTGGGAGAGAGAGGGAGTAAAGAGAGAGAGAGAGCGAGAGTGTGTGTGTGTGTGTGTGTGTGTGTGTCTCTCTCTCTCTCTCTCCCTCTCTCCCCCTCTCCCCCTCCCCCCCTCCCTCAAAAGGCCGCGTGAAGTTTTGTGGCTTCAGGTGTTCTCTAGCTTTGAAACTGACATCAATATGCTAGTGTCCTTGTGAATACGCCACCAACTGACTTGCTTTTAGCTGGTGTGTGCACGTACTGTAGAAAATTTCCACATTTTATCCTCTAGCTGAAAATGTGAACATAATCATTGATGACTCATCCTGCACTGGTGGGCGGGTTGGAATGGTTTTGGTCCAATCCGATTCATTCATTCATCCATTCATTCATTCATTCATTTTCCTTCAGCTCAAACTCCACACAGAAATGCCAACTGGTCTAGCTAGGATTCAAACCAGCGACCTTCTTCGCTACTCATCCGTTTGCACTGGCTTCCAGTTGCTGCTCGCATCAAATTCAAAGCTCTGATGTTTGCTTACAAAGCGACCTCTGGCTTTGCTCCTTATCTGCTCTCACTTCTGCAGATTTATGTGCCCAGAAACCTGCGTTCTGTGAATGAACGTCGCCTCGTGGTTCCATCCCAAAGAGGGAAGAAATCACTTTCCCGTACTCTCGCGTTTAATCTGCCCAGTTGGTGGAATGAACTCCCTAACTGCATCAGAACGGCAGCGTCACTCGCTGTCTTCAAGAAATGACTAAAAACTCAACTATTTAGTCTCCACTTCACTTCCTAATCTGCCATTGCCTCTCTGGCTCCACCATTAAATGTACTACAAAAAAAAAAGACTAATGTTTTGCTTACACACCTGAAACTTGCCTACAGCACTAATTCATTGTTGCTCTTATAGTTGTGTAAATTGCTTCCTTGTCCTCATTTGTAAGTCACCTTGGATAAAAACGTCTGCTAAATGTAAATGTAAATGAAATCAAATGCTCTCTAGTATCTGACATGCCCCGCCCTCTTCCACTTGCTTGCTTTTGATTTAATGCATTTGAGCTCAACCACTCACACTGCAAAGCGGTGATCAAACAAAATGCTATTGGCTGTTTTTTAAAGGGGAGGAGCTACCCTTTTTTGGCCCACCCTTTTTTGTGTTTTGGTTGAGATTAACGTCAAACATTGAATTAAAAAAGCTAATTTCACAGCTCTTCACTGGACCTTTTACTTTATTTGAGAATATAAACCTGTATATATAAATATCCATCGATGCGAAAATAGTTGAATTAATCCCTTAAATGCGATTAGACTCTGCTAAACCTGCTTATTAAGGATAGCATTTAGCTAAACGTATTTGTCAAGGAGAACAAAATGTGCTGAAATACCTTTCATCCACTCTTCTCTCTTTCCACTCGTAAACGTTCTTTAACTGCGGGGTAATTGTAATATGTCACTGATGTAAAACTCTTTCAGTGATTTAAGGCCCCTTTGAAGTGTTGTCTGTGATAGAGGCACTTATTTTCCCTCCACATTGCAGACTGAATGGTTTCCCTGTGACGTGCCATGCTGACGCCGCTTTAATGCACCTCCATTTTTCTGTGGTTACACTTTATATGACAGCAGTCGACCAATAGGATGCGTCCGTTGCTATTTTAAGAAGCGCCTGTCCAGCTTTACGCAGACCTCTGTTTTCTTTGGCGTTCGCTGGGCAGATTTTAAAGTCTCATCTCATAGGAATGAAAACCTTCTTGTGCTTTGACCATCTCATGCCAGGCTTTGGTTAAAAGCATCCAGATTTCTTGCATCGCAATCAGCAGCGAGCATCACAGCTATTTCCATATGCGTTGTTTGACGTGACATTGCTTTTTCGCTCACACACATGATAAATATGAATATATTTTGTATCTTCATCTTTTAGTAGGCTGTAAATGTGTTTCCTTTAATGTGGACATGTTGTTGTAAAACTGCTGTTATTATATTTTTTACATTCTCATCTCAGAGGTGTCCTGTGGTGTGACCGTCTCTAATAGAGGTCGATAAATTACAGCTCTAATTAATTAAAAAGACAATAATAAAATCATAATAAATACCTCAGGCATGATGGCAAAGAAAAATAGACGCCTGAGGCTGTTGTGAGACAGGTTAGTTTTACCCTACTGATGTGGGCCGTCGTTGCGCTAGTAATCCCGCTCAGTTTGAGAGGAACCGCCAGTCCAGACATTTGGTAATGATCAATGATGGTAATTATATATATATATATATATATATATATATATATATATATATATATATATATATATATATATATATATATATGTGTGTGTGTGTGTGTGTGTGTGTTTTATAATCCTTTATTCACTGGAATATATCATTTTAATCGTTCATGAAGCTGAATGCAGTAAATAGTCTGCATAATAAAAGGTTGATATAAACTTGTGTAAGCCAGCCTTTATAACCAGATTATTGAACGAAACAGGATTACTGCCTTTTAATAAGCATGATGTGTAAACGTCAGTCACGTGGCGTCGGCGCAGCATCAATCCGGACAAAACTTCTAACCAGCATGCACGGCTTTAGGATTTCGATATGCGCAGCGCTGCATGAAGTCTAACGCACCTTTTGATTGACATTCTCCCTGTGTACGTGTCATCAGAGGGGGAAAGCCCCGCCCACTAGTGACAATTTCCCTCATTAGCATAGACAGCCCTGAGTGAGAAGCAGCCGTTCGACATTAAAGTTTGACATTTTAGGTTTTTTTACACCGATAACATTAGTCCTGTTTTGAATCTGCCACTATGCTGACACACAACCATTTGTAGCTCCGCCCTTTTTTGAAAAGCTCACAATCTCATTTGAATTTAAAGCGACGGTCACCAAATCGACACAATTAGGATCAAAGCCTGAAAGAGTCAGTAAAGTGCTATTTGTGAGCTGAAACTTCACACACACTCTTGTTGGAGCCATTTCTTTATTGTATTATTATGTTTGGATTAAATGGGTTGGTTGGATAATACGATTATAATTAAGTTTGTATTTGATAATTGTTTTATTTAGGTTTGAGTATTTAGAATTTTGTATTCATATATTATTCATGTCTAAGTATTTGCTTTATTGTTGTGTCTTTGTGAATGAGGACTTTTATTCTGTTAAAATTGGGATTTAAGGAAGCCAGGTAGTAGGTGGAGTAGTAAGGGAAGAGGATACAATTTTCAGATCGTGAGTTTGTGTGTGGTGACGGGTGCTACTGAGAAGCAATTTCACTTATTTGATGGCACAAGATGTGATAAAATAAAGATGAGAAAAGGATTCACAGCGGACTCACGCGTCATTGTTTACCCTTACCGCGATAGCGGCTTGAAGCATAAATGCCGCTACAACTCTATATGCATCAGAGACTTACTAAAAAGGGGTGTAATAGTTCTTTAAGATGCTAATGACCATTAAACATGTCATGTGAAAAAGGCTCCATTAATTATTCGTAAACTACCCCTATACAGTTTATCTGTTTCATGTGGCCTCGGAAAGTATGTAGGCAATCAGATTCCCGCTCGTGTTTTGAAAATCGGCTTTGTTTAGCAGCATGATTGCTGTTTACAATAGCTGTAAAAAACACACACAGCTGTGAACTGCAACTCCTGAATTCGCACCTCATCAAGCACAAGCAGGGTTTGCGTGACTGAAGCGCACTAATTGTTTTCCTCAGTGGGCGCAACTGTAGTGATTGATACGACCCAGAAGAGGGGGGAGAGTCGAAAAAAGCCACAGCCATCCCGGGAAATAATGCCTCGGGAGCCACTCTCTGAAGGATTATATCACACAGGCCTCACATGACAGATATTCCCGCTCATTGCATGTCTAAGTTTCCGCAAGTCGTGCAGCCAGACACACTCGGCGTACATCAGCCTCCCCCTCGCGCCGGCAGAATGAACTCTGCTTGCAATGTAGCATGTCAGACTCTGAGCAATGTTGTCTGTCAACAACTTCTGTTTGTATTATCACTGAGCGAAAGGTCTTATTTACAGTCTCGTCATCTCCTGATTCGGATTCGAGGACAACACATACACTTAATACACACATACACTTCATTGAACATGTACACATAGACATCACCTATATACTACATAGCTGCAGGCTAACTGTTTATATATAATACATTTAACTGTTAAAAGCTATTAGCTACTGGATAATTAGTTAAAGTTACTAGCAACTAATAAAGGGATGAGCAAATCGTACTAAATTGTTCAAGCGAATTAGCCACTAAATCAAATAGTTACAAATTGCCGTGAGATTGTGTTGGACATTCTGACACAGAACGCACATTTTTAATGGAGAATAACTGACTTTAGCATTGTTTACATAGCATGTTTCTTAAATACCTACACACATATGTTACTTTAATGCTTTAGAAGAGTCAAAAACTCTTATATAGCATGTTTAAATTATCTAAAAATGAATAGTAGTCCCTTACTCTGTTTTAAATGGATATGTAATTTAATTATAGAAACTACTGCAATACTATTAAGTAATTACTCTGTTAACAGCACACAGACAATGCAGGGATACCGAATACCAACAAAAACTAGTCCACCGTTCTTTGACGTCACATTTCTGAGGCGGGTCAGTCAAAGACAGGTCCACACTACTGCCAGAAGGGATACAAAATACGTTACGCTCCAGAGTAGAACTGGCCCAAATGGACCGGCCCAAATACTCGTCGGTCGTTCTTTGACGTCACGTTTCTGAGGCAGGTCAGTCGGAGACGAGTCTACTCCACGTCAGAAGGGATACAAAATACATTACGCTTCAGGGTATAATTGGCCCAAATGGACCGGCCCAAATACTCGTCGGTCGTTCTTTGACATTGTTTCTTAGGCGGGTCAGTCGAAGATGGGTCCACTCCACGTCAGAAGGGATACAAAATACATTATGCTCCAGGGTAGAACTGACCAAAAAATGAACTGGCCCAAATACTAGTCCGTCGTTCTTTGACGTCACAATTCTGAGGTGGGTCAGTCAAAGACAGGTCCACACTACTGCCAGAAGGCATAAAAATACATTACGCTCCAGGGTAGAACTGGCCCAAATACTTGTCGGCCATTCTTTGATGTCACGTTTCTGAGGTAGGTCAGTCAAGGACAGGTCCACACCATGTCAGAAGGGATACAAAATACATTACGCTCCAGGGTAGAACAGGCCCAAATGAACCGGCCCAAATACTTGTCGGTCGTTCTTTGATGTCATGTTTCTGAGGCAGGTCGGTCAAGAACAGGTCCAAAACCTTGGCTAGAAGGGATACAAAATACTTTATGCTCCAGGGTAGAGCTGGCCCAAAGGAACCGGCCCAAATACTTGTTGGTCGTTCTTTGACGTCATGTTTCTGAGGCAGGTCAATCAAGAACAGGTCCAAAACAATGGCTAGAAGGGATACAAAATACATTACGCTCCAGGGTAGAACTGACCCAAAAATGAACCGGCCCAAATACTCGTCTGTCGTTCTTTGATGTCACATTTCTGAGGTGGGTCAGTTGAAGACAGGTCCACACTACTGCTAGAAGGGATAAAAAATACATTACGCTCCAGGGTAGAACTGGCCCAAATACTTTTCGGCCGTTCTTTGATGTCACGTTTCTGAGGCAGGTCAGTCAAGGGCAGGTCCACACCATGTCAGAAGGGATACAAAATACATTACGCTCCAGGGTAGAACTGGCCCAAATGAACCGGCCCAAATACTCATCGGCCGTTTTTTGACTTCACATTTCTGAGGCAGGTCAGTCAAGTACAGGTCAAAAACCATGGCTAGAAGGGATACAAAATACTTTAGGCTCCAGGGTAGAACTGGCCCAAATGAACCGGCCCAAATACTTGTTGGTCGTTCTTTGACGTCACGTTTCTAAGGCGGGTCAGTCAAGGACAGGTCCACACCACTGCCAAAAGAGATACGAAATACATCACGCTCCAGGGTAGAACTGGCCCAAATGAACCAGCCCAAATGCAGGTTGCCGAAATATAATTGGGTGAACTGGCAGTTGGCTGGTTATAGAGCCCAAAATTTCTGACACAGAACGCACATTTTCAATCGAGAATCACTCACTTTAGCATTGTTTTTCACATAAACAAGTATGTTTACGTAGCATGTTTCTTAAATAGCTGCACACATATGATACCTTAATTTTTTAACAGGGTCAAAAAGTTACATACAGCACCATTAAACAAGTAAACAGCCGCACTTTAACGTCACGTCAGGCGGGTCAGTCAAGGACAGGTCCACACCACTGCCAGAAGGGATACAAAATACATTACGCTCCAGTGTAGAACTGGCAATGTCGGTGTTTGGATCTGGAACTGGCCCAAGTGCTAACAACAGTCTGATCTGAAGTGTGTAAGTGTGTGTGAGTGTGCGTGTATATATGCACCAGGCCAGAGAAAGGGAGGACAGCTGCAGTGTAGGAGTCGGGACACAACCCCACATAGCTCCAGCATTCACCGTCTGACCCCGCTCTGGTGGGAAACTGTATCTGCGCTCGCACAATGAGCTGCTTGTTGCTTAGCTTTATGTATGAGTGTGTGCCCACGTGTACGGCTTTGTGTGTTATTCCGAACAGTGTGTGCTGTGCTTTTGGGAATTCCACCTACATTTCTTCCAGCTTGGACTTTGGATGCTCTTTCTTGTCCCGGTGTGACTCCCCAAGAATTTGACCCACAAATCTCTGGAAGAAACCTCACGGCTTTGGTTCGTGTGTTTCAATAACAGCGAAGGGAACGTGATGGTTTGGGGTAAATGATTTTGGCTGCTCGGTTGTTTTTTTGGATCTTTTTGTTGGCCTTTGACGACGTTTACTTCAAAGGAAGGGAGTTGTATGTGAGATTTGGAGATTGCGAAGCGATGATATATGCTTCTGTTGGGACGTGTTGTTTTGCTTGCGCTTTCAAATATGTTTTGTTTCATTTCCAAATTCCTGTAACTGCACACCACTGAGAAGACGTCAGAGATCCACCAATCAAGTCCTACTATGAAAACATGAACCGCGTCATTATAGCAACACAATCCCAGCCCCACATGCAGAGTGAGCATCAAAACAAGAGTATAGTACAACTGAACAAAACAATTATACATTTTTTAGCATAATTCACAATTAGACATATTATATAAATACAGTGCACATGGAAAGTATTGATAGCGCTTCACTTTTTCCATGTTTGTTTATGTTACAGCCTTATTCCAAAATGGCTTAAATTCATTTATTTCCTTAATTCTATACATAATCCACTTAAAAAATGACAATGTGAAAAAAAAACTTGCTCAATATTTTGTTGATGCACCTTTGGCAGTGATTACAGCCTCAAGTCTTTGTGAATATGATGCCACAAGCTTGGCACGCCTGTCTTTGGGAATTTGTGGCCATTCCTCTTTGCAGTACCTCTCAAGCTCTATCAGGTTGGATGGGAAGCGACGGTGTACAGCCATTTTCAGATCTCTCCAGAGATGCTCAATAGGATTTAGGTCTGGGCTCTGGCTGGGCCACTCAAAGACATTCACTGAGTTGTTGTGAAGCCACTCTTAATATTTTGGCGGTGTGCTTTGGGTCACTGTCCTGCTGGAAGATAATCCGTCGCCCCAGTCTGTGGTCAAGAGCACTCTGAAGCAGGTTTTGATTCAGGATGTCTCTGTGCATTGCTGCATTCATCTTTCCCTCTATCCTGACTGGTCTTCCAGTTCCTGCTGCTGAAGAACATCCCCACAGCATGATGCTGCCACCACCATGCTTCACTGTAGAGATTGTATATTAGCCTGGTGATGAGCGCTGCCTGGTTTTCTCCAAACGTAACGCCTGGCGTTCACTCCAAAGAGTTCAATTTGAGTCTCATCAGACCAGAGAATTTAGTTATGGTCTGAGAGTCCTTCAGATGCCTTCTGGCAAATTCCAGGCGTGGAGTGTTACGTCTGGCCACTCTACCATGCAGGCCTGATTGGTGGATTGCTGCACAGATGGTTGTCCTTCTGTAAGGTTCTCCTCTCTCCACAGAAAAACACTGGAGCTCAGACAGAGTGACCATCAGGTTATTGATCACCTTCCTGACTAAGGCCCTTCTGAGTCCTGGTGGTTCCAAACATCTTCCACTTACGGATGATGGAGGCCGCTGTGCTCACTGGAACTTTCAGAGCAGCAGAAATTTTTCTGCAACCTTCCCCAGCCTTGTGCCTCAAGACAATCCTGTCTCGGAGGTCTACAGACAATTCCTTTGTCTTCATGCTTGGTTTGTGCTTTGAAATGCACTGTCAACCATGGGATAGAAGAACTCAAACAAGTAAAGAGTGACACAATGATGATACAACTTTCATATTTGGGTGAACTATCCCTTTAATGCCGAAGATTTGAGATCATCTTGGATGAAATGACACTAGTTTTTCCATCTATTATTTAAAAGGTTGTCATATAATATGTCAAAATAACTAACATGAAATATGGCCAAATAATTATTAAGTTACACATTTAAAGGGACAGTTCACCCAAAAGTGAACATTTACTCACTATTTACTTTCCCTTAAGTGAGTTTCTTTCTTCTGTTGAGCATAAAAGAAGATATTTTGAGGAATGCTCAAAAACGTGATCTTCCATATAGGAAAAACAAATACTATGGAAGTCAATGGTTACAGGTTTCCAGCACACTTTAGGAAAACATACTTTGTGTTTAATAGAAGAACTCAAACATGTTTGAAATAAGTAAAGAGTGAGTAAATAACAGAATTTTCCTATTTTGGGTGAACCATCCCTTAAATGCTGAAGATTTGGGCTCATGTTGGATGAAATGAGTTTGTACATCGAATACTTCAAGCTGCAATATATAAAATTAATCACACTATGATTTTTGCGAGCCACATTATGCAACGCTCGTGTGTAGGGAGTGTATCATTCATCCATTTTCCACAGTAAGACGCTTGAAGCACACTTCCTCCCCGTTGAATTTTCAATCAGCACACGACTTTGCCTCCCACCCACGTCTTTTAATTCACAATCCTGGCAACAAGAAGCGCCAAAAATGCCCAGCTGGTCCACTGAACATTCACATAATCCAAAATCTCAGTCCACCCCCCACCAATTCCCAACTTTTATGCACTTCCGACAGACATTTTGTGTTGAATATGTGGATTTTATCCAGTTTGGGAAAGTTTTCACTGACATTAAAGCACCACAGAACTATTATATGTCATTATTACTATGGTATACTAGTAGTACAGTACCTTTTTTTTGCGAGGGGAACGCAATTTTGAAAAACTACTATAGGTAACCCTTTACTTGAAAGGGTGTTCATAAGACGGTCATGACACCTTCATAATTATGACAAGACATGTACAGCATGAACAATTTACGCATAATTATGGCAACTTTAAGTGCCATTTGCTTTGTTATGTCATTTTAAATGCAATGGTGTCATTAGCCCCTTTCACACAGTGATACCGGAAAAATTTATTAAATAAATATCCTGAAAATTACTGGAACAATAATAATAATTTAAAATATTCCTTACATTTATATAGCGCACACCGCACACCAGCTGATTGGTGGAGAGGAGACAGAGTGATGAAGCCAATTATGATATGGGGAGGGTTAGGAGGCCATGATGGACAGAGGCCAGTGGGCAGATTTGGCCAGGATGCCGGGTTAAACCCCTACTCTTTTTCAAAGGACATCCTGGGACATCCTTTTAACGACCACAGTGAGTCAGGACCTCGGTTTAACGTCTCATCCGAAATACGGCGCTCACTGAGCAGTACAGAGTCCCCGTCAATATACTGGGGCGTTAGGACCCACACAGACCGCAGGTTGAGCGCCACCTGCTGGCCGCACTAACACCACTTCGGAAGGACTTCACCAGTAAATTCAACAAAGCGCTGTTCACAAAGGCAAGGATGTTCTGGAAATTTTAGGAAAAAGAGCATTCACACATCCATACCAAAATACCGGTGCATTCATTAACCAGAAATTACCTCCAAACGGCGGCGCTTGTATTTGTAAACATAGAAAGGGTCAGGTTTTAGTTGATGGTTTCACTTTTCATTCAGCGATCACAGGTTTTAAACATTCTTCGAAATGTCCTCTTTTGTGTTCAACAGAGGAAAGAAACTCCATTAAAACCACTTGATGGAGAGTAAATAGTGAGTAAATGTTCACTTTTAGGCGAACTGTCCCTTTAAATGTGTACAGCCTGATAATCATTCAGCCATATATCATGTTAGTTATTTTGACATATTGCCGTTTAAACTACTATATGACAAACTTTTAAATAATAGATATACAAAATAGTGTTATTTAATCCAACATGAGCCCAAATCTTCAGCATTAAAGGGATAGTTCACCCAAACATTTAAATTCTATCAGCATATTGGAAACCTGTAACCATTGACTTCCATAGTATTTGATTTTCCTACTATGGAAGTCGATGGTCACAGGTTTTTAAACATTCTTCAAAATACCTTCGTTTATGTTCAACAGAAGAAAGAAACTCATTTAAAACCACTTGAGGGAGAGTAAATAGTGAGTAAATGTTCACTTTCGGGTGAACTGTCCCTTTAAATTTGCAGCTCAATAATCATTTAGCCAGATGCTAGTCTGATTATGTTGACTTATTGTAGATGAAATATTATATAATAAACATTTAAATGTGCAAACTAGTGCCATTTCATCCAACATGTGCCCAAATCTTCAGTTTTAAAGGGATAGTTCACCCAAAAATAAAAATCCTGTCATTATTTACCCACTTTTTACTTGTTTTAAACTTGTCTGTGATCTTCTATTAAACACAAAGTAAGTTATACTGAAGCATATTAGAAACCTGTAACCATTGACTTCCATAGTATTTGATTTTCCTATTATGAAAGTCTATGATCATGTTATTGAGCATTCTTCAAAATATCTTCTTTTATGTTCAACAGATGAAGGAAACTCATTTAAAACCACTTGAGGGAGAGTAAATAGTGAGCAAATGTTCACTTATGGGTGAACTATACTGTTAAATTTGCAGCTTAATAATCTTTTGGCCATATATCATGTATGTTATTTTCACATATTGCAGTTTGGAAAAACATTTCAATAACAGATGTACAAAACAGCGTCATTTCGTCCAACATGAGCCCAAATCTTCAGTATTAAAGGAATAGTTCACCCAAAAATGTATTTATTTTCCCACTATGGAAGTCGATGGTCACATGTTTTTAAACATTCTTCAAAACATCTTCTTTTATGTTCAGCAGAAGAAGGAAACTCATTTAAAACCACTTGAGGGAGAGTAAATAGAGAGTAAATGCTCACTTTGGGTGAACTGTCCCTTTAAATTTGTAGCTGAATAACCATTTGGACATATCATGTTAGTTATTTTGACATATCGCAGATGAAATATTATATAACAAACATTTAAATGTACAAACTAGTGTAATTTCATCCAACACGAGCCCAAATCTTCAGCATTAAAGGGATGGTTCACCCTAAAATGAAACTTCTGTTGTTATTTACTCACTCTTTACTTGTTTGAGTTCTTCTATTAAACACAAAGTAAGTTGCACTCAAGCTTATAGGAAACCTATAACCATTGACTTCCTTAGTATTTGTTTTTCCTACAATGGAAGTCGATGGTCACTGGGTTTTGAGTATTCTTCAAAATATCTTCTTTTATGTTCAACAGAAGAATGAAAAACCACTTGATGGAGAGTAAACAGTGAGTAAATGCCCACTTCTGGGTGAACTGTCCCTTTAAATGTGTAGCTTGTAATCATTTGGCCATATCATACTACACAGACGTTATCTCTCCTTGACCTTTTCTGTCTTTCACACGCACATGTATTCATTACTGTGACTCCATGTCTCTCACTCCTACGAGTGTCATTTACATGAGTCACAGAAGAGCAGTATGTTCATCATTGGTACGCCGTGAGAGATTTACCCAGCAGTCACCTGGCAAATGGCAGTGCGTTCATGAGGAGTGGAGACAGTTTGTTCTGTCAGTGTGTGTGTGTGTGTGGTTGTGACAGAAGGGGCTGGAACGTCCTCTGTTCAAACATGCTGCATTTTCCAACAGTCACGAGAACTGAATCACTCTCTTTATCTCTCGTTTCTGCCCCCCCCCTCTCTCTCATTCTGTCCAGTTTGAAAAGAGCAGTTTGGTACTGTGATGAGAAAAGGAGGGGGAAAGGGAAGTAGTTAGAGCGGATGGAAGGCTCTGATATTTTCTCTTTAGGAAACCGTGCCGCGCCCAGGCCTTTGCGCTCATGGATAGCGTAGCCCTTGATTAATGTTGAAATGTTTTTCCTGTCAAATGGGTGTCGGAGGCATGGAAATGTGATTTCTGTTTCTCCTTTTTTCAGTTCTGCCATGCCTAGAAGTGATGGCGTAATGGATGATTTTCATTTTTACTTTTTTGGGGAGGATTTTGAGGCATATTTAACCTAAGAAATAAAAAACAGCAACACAACTGCTTCTCATTCAGGTCTGTTTATGCTAATGAGGGAGAGATGGTTACTAGTGGGCGGGGCTTTCCCTCTCTGATGACACAAACAAAAGAAGAATGTCAAAGTGTTTCTGCAGACTGTTTTGATCAAGTGTGATTGTTAAAATCCGAATTAATTAATTTTTGCCATTAGAGGCTGGTCATATTCACACACTGTCACCACATAACTGTGTTTAAACTCCTTATAAAAGTCATTTTTGCATAATAAAGCCCTTTAATGCTAGTTTATGAAATTATAGTTCATTGTTAGCTCATGTTAACTCATAGGTAGGGCCAGACAGAATCTGCTGACATTTTTGCTATTTCTGCTGAGAATTTTGTAAAAACAATCTGTGGATTTATGAGTAATTATTTTCAAAGCATCAGAACTAAAAACTTAATATATGAAATAAAAAATACAACATTTTTACCTTTAAATGTTTACAATGCAAATCCAGTTAGATCCACTTATTTGGTAAACAAAGCAAGTCTCTCATATTATATATCTATTAAAAGACAGAACATATTTCTTTAAAAACTGTATTTTGAATGAATCATATGAACATTTTAATATTATTATTGTTATATATCAATAATATTACTGAAATTCATTTAAAAACTGGAAAAATATATAAATGTACAAACATTTACACAATGGCGCCCGCGGGAATGCAGACCTCTACCCCACAGTCCAAAGACATGCAGTACAGGTGAATTGGGTAGGCTAAATTGTCCGTAGTGTTTGTGTGGATGTTTCCCAGAGATGAGTTGCGGCTTGAAGGGCATCCGCTGCGTAAAAACTTGCTGGATAAGTTGGCGGTTCATTCCACTGTGGCGACCCCGGATTAATAAAGGGACTAAGCCGACAAGAAAATGAATGAATGAACTTTCCAGAAATATTCAAACACAAATTTACCCAGATTGCTGTCATAGTTTAAGTGCACAAGTAGTCAAATGCATTTGAACAGCCACCTAATTTACTTCCCCTCAAAGAAATCAGGAGAGTGGTCAAAAGTGAATGCAAGAATTGAATTAAAACACCAAGGGTAAATGGCAATGTCTCTCCATCGTGTACTTTTGACCGACAGACCAAAATGTATCTTAGTACCAGGTGTAACCAGGGCTAAAACAAGACCTACATAGCATCTGTTTGAGTCTGTTTTGAAAGTGGTCACAACTTGATTTGCAGTCAGTTTATCTCACTCTTAAATGCCGTGTCTAAATATTTCATCCTTTCTTTTTGTCTGTTTTTTTTCAGCTGTCATCCCACTGACCGACTCGGAGCACAAGCTGCTGGCGTTGCATTTTGCGGTGGACCCTGGGAGGGACTGGGAGTGGGGGAGGGATGACAATGACAATGCTAAGCTGGCAAAGTAAGACCCCTGTTTTTCTCTCTCTCTCTCTCTCTCATCCTACATCCACCCCTAGATTGAGCTTAGCAAAATTACATTAATAACTTGAGAGCACACTCTAGACTTCATGAGGGGTGATTGAGACAAGGGGTCAACTGAGGGTCTGTATCTACATGCTATCTTTACTATATGAGGGATTTAGATGGGCTAAATCTGTCCAGAAGGGACCCAGCACATGGCACCAAGCCACATTATCCTCACAGAGGTCGTTCAGACTCATTCTCTCATAAAAAAAAGCCTGTGCTTGTTCCAGAATTTTATCAGTTGCATATTCCTGCATTTAGTCTTATGGTTAGGACAGCTTGTCCAGGATGTTTTTTTAAATCGGAGAATCTTCCAGAGGTCGTACAATTAAAGCTTATACATGGATTGCAGCAGCTCCACCCTAGTCATAATTTACAGAAGGAAGAACAGAGACTCAAAACAAACATCTGAGCTGAAGTGACTGTAATGCGCTGGCCTCCAGTCCATTGGCTCCGTAATAGGCTGATAAATACAAACTAATTGCTATCATTAACTGGTGACTAGATTTATGCACTGATTGAGTTCTGAGTCACGCCACAAATGGTTTATAATTTCTACCATTCCTCAACTGGTACGTAAGAAATTGCATCTGGCCATCTTTCTGTAATCATTCAAGCAAATCTGTGTGACCGATTATGTTGTGGAAGAAATGTTTTAACTTTGTTTTCCTCTCCGTGCAGTCTTATTCTATCTCTGGAAGCTAAACTGAACCTTCTGCACAACTACATGAATGTAACATGGATTCGAATTCCTTCTGAGACCCGGGTAAATGCTTATTATTTTTTATATTGACATGATTTGCAAAGCCTGCTCCTGGAGGGCAAACGGAACTGTTTGCAAATATCCTAGACCGGGGGAGCCCAAACTTGCTCCTGGAGATCCACTGTCCTGCAGAGTTTAGCTACTCCAATTAGACACACATGAACCAGCTAATCAAGCTCTTATCAGTCTTACTAGAAGCTTCCAGGTAGGTGTGTTAAAGGGCCATGAAACCCCCTCGTTTCAGCGGGGTGTTTTCACACCTCTACTTTGGAAAAAGTCAGAAAAGTGGGCGTGTCCAGCTCTGTTTAGGGGGGAGTGTCGGAGGAAGAAAAGAGGCTTGGTGTGGGAGTGTCTATTGGGGGTGCGCTGAATTTCAGAGTCAAAACACACACCTACAGGGGACAAAGTGACTGTTTACATGGACATCTGTAGTCGAATTATTTGCCAAATTATTAAATGGTGGACTTTAACTGCAGTTTGGCTCTTTCATTCAGGGAATTCATTCATGTCCCTCACAACAAATGAGAAATTTAATTCAAGGAACTGCTGTAAGCGTGTATTTTTCATGCAAAGTTTGATACCGCACGGCGAATGAGAGAAAAAAACTTGGCATTTCCAGGAAACTTAGATGCACTCGGCAGGTAGTGTCAGAAAGCCGCGTGTGTTATTCCAGTCACTAAATGCGGCGAAAATCCTACACAAGGTTAAAGTTTGGTTGTAGTGCTAACATGTTTACACTCTGTGCAATAATTTGTTCGATACGAATAAAATACAAACTGAATAAACAAAGAGCACTGGTCGCTCACTTACCAAATGTGTAGAGACAGAACAATCCACAGCAACTAGAGCCGCATCTTTATTAAGAGAAGACTACAAGTGAATTCGGATCTCAGCGTTTGCAGATGAGAACAGCTCTCGGGTAAATAATAATCCTCCTTGGACATGTAAGTTATTGTTGTCGAGCGTCGGGTACACTGTTAATCCACACGTGACTACAGCTGCGCTCTCACAGAGAGAAAATGAAAACAAAACTTAACTGCAGCAAAGTATAAAAGCAACACTTCACGCTTGTTTTGCCAACACAACGTGGCGTCTCTGTCGTCTAAACACTATGACAGTAATTAATATTAATTAAGTTGCACAATAGAGCGCGCTGATTGGTTTGAACCAAGCCTTACTCATGCATTAATGCATCCCACTGTAAGACGTAATAAGACACACTCTGGCACAGACGTCCAGTCTGCACGCTGGAATACAGGCTATTATGTCATGACCGTGACGCAGCTTCAAAAATTCGTTTCAAACCGGAAGTACGAATTTGCTTGAAATAACGCAAAAACAACCAATTTTTACTTTTTAGTGAAATACAGGTGTCCTAATAGTGTTTTTAGCAGTGTGGGACACATATACGACTGTCAACAGCTCAAAAAATGTGTTTTGGTGTTTCGTGGCCCTTTAAGGCAAGTTGGAGCTTAACTCTGCAGGGAATCAGCCCTCCAGGACTGACTTTGTGCCTGTCCTAGACCTTTTTATTGTTGTTGGTACTAAACTGCCTCCTGGAGCAGGGTTGTTTTCTTATGTGTAAAGAAATCTTCAGCTTTGAGTCCTAATGGCCAGTCTGTGTATTACAGGCTCCCTTGGCTCAGCCAGAGTCGCCCACTGCCTCTGCAGGTGAGGATGTACAATCTCTGGCAGAATCCATGGACTCAGACCGGGAGTCTGTTTGCAGTAACTCCAACATCAATAATGGCAAGACGATTAAGGATAAGGACAAGGACAAGCAACGCAAGGATAAAGACAAAACACGCACAGACTCTGTGGCCAACAAACTGGGTAGCTTCAGCAAGACTCTGGGTATTAAACTTAAGAAGAATATGGGTGGCCTTGGAGGACTTGTCCATGGGAAGATCAGCAAGTCCAACTCAACCAATGGAAGGACGGTGGAGAACGGAGAGCAGAAATCCAAGAAAAAGGACTCGAAAACACGGAAAGGAAGCAAAGAGGAGTCAGGCCAGTCGGCCAGCACGTCCTCCTCAGAGAAGGCAACCAGTCCCTCTCCCACAGACCGTGCTTCTGGGAGCTCACCTGTTGAGAGACCACCAGGATCGGGCAAAAACTCTGTAGATCGGACTCTTGACAACTGGAAGTACAGCACAGATGTCAAACTCAGCTTGAATATCCTCCGGGCAGCCATGCAGGGTGAGCGCAAGTTCATCTTTGCTGGTTTGCTGCTCACAAGCCACCGGCACCAGTTTCACGAAGAAATGATCAGCTTCTACCTGAGCAGTGCCCAAGAACGCTTCAGTGCCGAACAGGAACAGAAAAGAAAGGCTGAGACTGAGAAGAAGCCTCAGACTAACGGTGTGGCACTGAAGAAGCCCGAGCAGGAGAGTGTTTTCCAACGAGAGTGTTCAGATAGCTCTCCGCCTGAAAGCTGCTCACCGGTGTTGCACCCTAGCCATAATCCTTCCCTTGGATCTGTGAAGGTCCAAGAAAGGGGAAGCCCAAAGCTTGCTGCTTCCCCCATCCCTATACCAATCTCAGCCTCCATCCCAGGATCCTCCATGTCCCCGGTCCCCTTTTCCTCCCCCAGTAATGGTGCTAAGAGACCCGGACCAGTCCCTGTTTCAGCTCACTATAGCCATACGCCACCAATCCAGAGGCACAGTGTCATCCACCTCAGAGATGTCAACGTGCAGTCATCAAGCTACAAAGATGAGTCCTACAAGCCAACGGTGGGCACACTCAAAACTTGTGCCACCTACCCACAGCAAAACCGCTCACTGTCCTCTCAGAGCTACAGCCCAGCCCGCATGTCTGGCATCCGCACCGTCAATGCCGTGGATACCCTCTCGTACAACATGCCTGGGGAACACAAGTCCCACACTTACACCAACGGCTTCAATGCTGGCGACATTCGGGACTGTTTAGAGTTTGCAGATGAGGATCCCGCGCCCCATGCCTGGTTGGGGCAGGACAAAATCAAAGGGCAGAGTGGTGTTTGCCCAATGTACTGTTTTCAGCAGAAACGCTGCAGGAGGGAGAACTGCACCTTCTACGGCAGACCCGAGACGGAGAACTTCTGCTCTTATTGTTATAGAGAGGAGCTGAAACGCAGGGAACGAGAGTTGAAGGTGCATCGACCTGGATAGCCCTGCAAGCCCACACACATATATATCCACCTCGGATGTGTGTGGAAAAAAACAACGACAACAGCAGCAACACCACCACCTTTTTTGCACTTTGCAAGTGATACAAAGAACTGGCATAACATTTTCCTACTATATTTAAGATCGGCCTCCTTGTATTCTTGTTACTTTACTCTCAATAGCGAACGAACACTGCTTTACGATGACAGGAAGTGCAACCAGAATCAGTTTACAGCTTTGGCCAGAGATTGTGTTATTGTTTGTCCTACGTCCGATTGAATTCAACCTTTTACTTGTTCTAGAGTAAAAGCTCTCGTATTTTGCTCAGTCCGTGTTGTAAACCTTGTACCTTCGGAAAGAGGTGTAAAAGCATATGTCAGTCTCTAGCGGGAGCTTCCCGAATCATGGAAGGGGAAAACTCTTGTTTTTGAGATCATTATAACGCAATACTTCACAGCATAGCTCTTTGGAATCGTATTGTTGAATAACATCAGTTTTTGCTGTGCGTTGCAAATAATTACCAAGGGAGGGAGATGCACTGTTCAGCACGTGGATTTTTTTGAAAGCAATAAGTTTGGTAACAACCGCCACCCCTCCCCCCTTTTATCTATGCATTCATGACGTCAGCCATATTCTACTCTTTCCCCATATGATTCTAAAGGGAAACTGATATGATTAGTCTGCTGTACAGGGATTATTATGGTGGAAAAATATTCAATATATGGCATATCAAAGATTGCTCTTGTGGTATATACTGACTTTCCATCGTGCAGTATACTGTAATATAAAGCCTTCAGTAGAAGGGTTTGCGTTCCATCATGGTCTCAAATGAAACCTCACTATTGTGTGCTACTTGACGTCCGGGAGGCCTTTGGACTTCCATTCATTACTGTCTGTACTTGCAATATATAACACAGTCATGCTAGCGAATGCTAAATTACAAATACCACCTTACCTTAGGATATAAGTATGGAATGCAAACCCTTACAAGCTTCGGCAGTGGACTACAGGTGGGAAGCTTTTGAAACTGTGTTCGTGTGAACTGTTTAACACCACAGCTCGGTAACAAGCAACTGCTTTTCAACATTCTGTAGCACTCATGCTAACACTGCCATGCTAGCCTCTCACGTGCCAAAAGAAAGGTCCTTCACCTCCATTTCATTTGTCCTCAGGAATATTAGTCTTAATCACACGGCTGTGATTATCATATACATAAAGCAACTAAATTTATAAATTGGATGTTTAAAGGTACAGATCTACCTCTCGAAAGCAATTCAGATGTTTGACTCGTGTCCTAACCAGGCACAGTTATTAATACTAGCTGCAGTCTTAATGTCTACGACAAATTTACAACGTTCACAACGTTTGTTTTTTTTTAGACAAATGAGAATGTGCAATGAATAGAGTTACGCGATGCAATAGACAAATATTTAACATTTTATATTTAAACAAAAGCTTGGGTTTATCTATTCCTCGTCATTTTTGCTGTATTCTGATTGGCTAGGAAACGTAAAACCAAATTTCCGATGTAAAAATAGTACACTTTAAACTACACATTTTTATTTATTTTAAATTCAAGTGAATCATTTTAAATTCTACACCGAAACCCAAACTTCTGCGCATCACAAGAAATTAGTTTGTCAGAAAGTGTTACGTTCAATAAAGAGCTATGTGGAAACCAACCAATAGAAATGATTAAATGCCTGCCACTTATTTAATGTGCCTAGTTAGAACGAGTTTTAACACAAAACCAAGTCTCTAAATGTACAATTGAATATTTCAAGTGTCTTTTTGTTTTTAGATTTCAATCACGGCAGTGCAAACACTAACAACAAACAACAACATGCTAAGCTACCCACTGACTAAAAGCTGATTTATATTTCTACGTTGAGCGTAAGCGTATGGTCCAACACAGCCTTTGCGCGATCCCATAGCCCTTGCTGTGGCTGAGGCTGACGTGCACCTCTCAAAAAATGTGACTACACGTCGCAATGACACATAGCTCTGTGATTGGTCGCTTGATAACAGTGCCGAGTGTAGGTGGGGCTGAGAGCTTCGAGGCTGATAGAGCGAGTGTTTACAAGTGTCGAGTCCCGTGAAGGAGCTCTACGTGGAAACTTTGGTTTGTCTTTACCTTGTGATCAAAGTTGTTACACGTTCGCCGGTTCCCGCCTCTGAATAAACGAGTTTTAGCTACTTGTAGCATTCAGAAAAAACAAAACAACCATGATGAAACTCGACACAGAGGAACTTAAAAACCTGCTGCTAGCTAGCATTTCAGAGGCATACCTGCCAACATTCCCGTTTTTCCCAGGAGTCTCCCGTATTTCAGCCCCATCACCCACCACCCTCCCGTTTTGTTATTTCTTCCTGAGTAACTCCCGTATTTTCAGGTATCCCACCAAACCCCCCCACCCCCTCTGTACTTTTTGGTATAGTCTGTCACACCCCTGGATCGCCAACTTTGGTATAGTATGCGATTGCCTTGGTCAACCGAATCCTGATGCATAGTACAGTTACAAACACGGTTCTTAGCTGTGTTATTCAGACACCGTACCCCCGACACCAACCGCCCCCTTTCCCCCACCACCACCCGCCCCCTTCCCCCCACCACCACCCGCCCCCTTCCCCCCACCACCACCGGTCTCCCAGAATTTAATTTCTTTTTTTTCAGCCTAGTTCCTTATTAATCTGGCGTCGCAACCGCGGAATAAACTGCCAACTTATCTAGCATATGTTTTACCCAATGCCAACCCATCACTGGGAAACATCCACACATTCACACACATACACTACAGATATTTTAGCCTACCCAATTCCCCTACATGTTTTTGGACTTGTGGGCGGAACCGGAGCACCCGGAGAAAACCCACGCAAACACGGGTAGAACATGCAAACTCCACTGAGAAACACCAACTGACCCAGCCGAGGCTCGAACCAGCAACCTTTCTGCTGTGAGGCGATTGTGCTTCCCACTGCGCTACCATGCTGCCCTCTCCTGGATTTTTAGAGACGAATATTGGCAGGTATGTTCCAGGCCCGGATTGGCTAATGTTACAGACTATACCAAAAAGTACAGAGGGGGTGGGGGGGGGTTTGGTGGGATACGTGAAAAATACGGGAGTTACTCAGGAAGAAATAACAAAACGGGAGGGTAGTGGGCGATGGGAATCGGGGAACCGGGAGAATTCCCGGTGTGCCGATCCGTTTTTTTTGGCTGCAAGGGCCGGTATCCCTAGCTCCAGAATCTGTTGCTCTCAGCAGTCACACTTTTTAAATTTATTTATTTATTTATTTACTTGACCACAGCCTTTTTATTCATTATTTCACCGCAGCTCTACTCTTTTTATCTATTTTTATCTTATTTTACTCGATGAACTGCTGTTGTGGTTCAGTGGATAGCATGTTAGTTTTTGACGCTGTAGACCCGGGTTCGATCCTCGTCTAAGTAATTTCGTTTTTTTCATTTATATTGTGACATATAATACTGTTAGGGTTGTTGAACATTTGAAGTTCTAAAGCAGCTGTTTTCTCAAAAAAAGACGTGATAGTGTCATTAGAAGCTGAGTTGGAAATGACCTTATTTTAATATAAGTTAGTCAGTCGTGAACTAAGGTACGTGGGCCGGTCTGAGGCTTGAAACTCCAGGGCTGAAAAGGAGTCCCACTATGGCCCTGGTATGTTTGGAGGTGTTTTTGCAGTGCAACACCAACAGCGCGCAGAAGTATAAATGCACGACTTTGCGCAAGGCATCACTCGACGCAGAAGTATAAATCAGCCTTCCCTGGCTAAACAAACATGTCTTACACAATACATATATGACAAACATAAGCGTCACACAGCTCAAAGATCCAGTTCCCATTGTGCGCTAGAAAATCAGGATGTTGCAAAAATAAAAATAAAAACTGCGCTGATCAAGTTAACTAGCATGACTAGCCTGTTAGCCACTGTGCGTGCCTCTGCTAAGCAAAGGCCCCGCCGAGTGCTTTTCTACTCAAAATGAGCCTAAGAGTTGTGTTTTGTTGTGTGCCGGCGTCCAGTTATCTGATGCCGCGTGTGTGTGTGTCTCTCTGTAAGTGTTTTTTTTTTTGTCTTTCCTGGCCAAGGATGTCCACTGCTTTCGTTCTCTTCCCACGTTTCTACACCTCCGCAATCATGTGTGTCTTTCGCCTCCTGCTTTTCCCTCCTTTATATTCAACAAGCTCATGGACTCTCACCGTCTTAGAATTGTAAAAAAAGAAAAAAGTTATATATAAATATATATATATGATTTTGTATTGATTTGAGAGTTTTACACTACTTTAAATTATTAATTTGCACATTAGGTACCGATGTAAATAGCAGGAGAAAAAGAGACAAAATAAGATTAGTTTATTGTTAACCGTGGTGTCCGTGTGGTTCTTGTGGAAGGAAGGTGTGTGTGTGTGTTTGCAGATGCGCGCATGTGTGTGTGTTTGCTGCAATTTGAGGCTGCTGTTTGATTCTACAGTACACAACACACATTAAACTATAGACTGATTTCACGCGGCCGCCATTTTCAAAAGCGAAATCGAGGCTGCGGTGGGAAGAAACCCGGAAGTATCATTGGGTCTTAGATATCTTATCAGCGAAGAGAAAGTGACACAAATTGATCATTTCACCCGAAGGTCCGTTTTGAATGAATGGTGAAAATAAAAAGTGATATCAAAGCTAATTTTCAGCCAAGTTAAGGAAAATGGCACTAGTTGGCTAACGTTTTCTTTTCCAAACACACATTTTAGATGCCATTTATCAAATTTGAGTTAATAAACTGATTCTTTCATTATATTAGACTAGTCATGATACTGAATTATAAGAAAAAACATCAATTTTCTGTTAACATTTAAGGCGCTGTTGATGGCTTTCTTAAAACAGCGCTGATTTGCCATTGTGTTCACGTGCTCAACAGAAATGATTGTGATTGGCCGAGAAGGTCATTAGTTCACCATGCGCTGTATACTGAGCACAAACACAGACGAGCCGAGTGATCTGCTTGATGACTCGACTGATCTTCACGGCTGCTTCGCGCTTCAGTCTCCGTGTATCTGTGGCCCCGTTTACACTAGTGCGTTTTAGTTTAGTTTTCCGTCCACACTACGCCGGAGTTCTCGAGCGCCGAAAACGGAGCTTTTTGAAAACGCTGGAGAGGCCGTTTTCATTCTGAAACGCTGCTGCTCCGTCTCAGTGTGGATGGGGAAAGACGGAGACATCTGAAAACGGAGGCGGGGCTGCTGACATTCGCCTCTCTGATTGGGGCTTTTCCTCAATATTAAGTAGCCCACACACAGTTCAGTCTCGCATCCTCTTCTTGTAAGTTAAGACTTCGCAAGTTTGATCAAGGCTGCAGTCTCCCCCTTCTCAGTTTGATATGGAAAACATACCGAGGACACGGGTAAATCTTCAAAGGGAACAGTGTACTTTATAACTTCATTCACATCACCCTGGCTACGTTGTTTCACTTTCTCAACAATAAAATGTAAACATGATTTAAGGAACTGCCTATTTTCATTTTAATATTAGAAAACTTAACAGACAGCAGAAATGTTGAGGTGTCGTGCTGCATATATGAGCGTCATCTTCACTGTGTGGATATTTATAACAAAACGGAGCCTATAACAACTGCCTCCTTTCAATTTCAGTGAAAATACGAAACGCACCCTCTCTTTTGCTGAATATCAGTTTTAATAATCGAAAATTATAAAAATATAACATACAATAAGTTTATACATTGTAGGAAATAAAGACAAGCGATCAGTCAATATACCTGGATTAATCATTATCTTTGCGCTTAACCAAAACATGTTACCCGTGAACAAGTAACTTAATAGATTCCAATGACCAAAGTCAGGGAATTGGCCTATGTCGTTAGATAAAGACAACAACATGAATGAAATATCACGTTTAGCAAATATAGTGAGATTAGATCCAGCGGGAGATGCTTGATGAGCAGTCCGACAAGCAGAGCTCTCATCTGGGTAGAAATGCTGGAGCGCTTGCCCGAGAGTGTGTGTGTGTGGTCACGTGATGTGCGTTTTCAGCGTTTTGGTGTGGACGGAGAGCAGTTCAGAAACGCTGGGTAAAACGCGAGTGTGGACGCGGATCGTTTTCATTCTACAACGCCGTTTTAAAACTAAAACGCACTAGTGTAAACGGGGCCTGTGTTTGCACTGGGTGAAGAGCGGTAAACTGAGTGCAAACACAGATACACAGAGACTGAAGCGTGAAGCAGAGATTGTGAGACCCACAGATTGTGATTGTGATGTTGTTAAATTGCTTTTAATTGTTTAAATTAAACTGAACTGAACGATATTAAAGTGAGGTTTACACCATTTCTGCATTTTTAAATCTCGGCAGCAGCTGGAGGTTTGTAGTACACAGCATGTTGCTGCAATGTTTACAGTGCTGGTCCTACACTTCCGGGTTTCTCCCCACCGCAGCCTCGCTTTGGTTCTTTAAAATGGCGGCCGCGTGAAATAAGCGTATATATTCTCATTTGACTGGGTTTGATAAGCTGGAATATAATCCAGTATAAGGCATTCGGGCCATCATATTGATGTCAAATACTGACTTTTATTTTTATTAACTTTTTTTATCTGCTTATTTCTGACGTTTCTGCAGGTTTAACATTCTTCAGTGTATCTTCCCTTGTGCTCAACAGAATATGAGCAACTCAAACAGGTTTGGAATAACTTGAGGACAAGTGAAAGTGCAGGACAACATAAACATATGAAACTCTCAGGGTTTTAAACATGAACACACCCAGAGTTTCACTGAGAGCTGAACTGTACGCACATGTTACAGGAGATATAATTCTGCTGATGCGGGAGCTAGGGCACTTTCCCAAGAACTGAACCGTGCTCCAGCTGTCGTAACGGTGTAAAATGACTTGGCATTTAGCAGCCCATTGCTCACTGCTATTTTATCTGTGGCTTTCAAAGTGATTGACAGAAACAAACAGGCCATTTCGTGTTGGTTTCTTGTTATTTTAGGACAATAAATTAATCTAAAAACAATATCTGTAAATTAGCAGTTTACCATTTGCATTATGGGACCTTGATCTTTCTTCCAACATCTTTTAACATTGAAAAAGTAACATTAGAACAAAATAACATTGGAAAAAGTGACTTTTATGAACATTATTAATAGTTTAAAGTGATATATCGTCTGGGTTGGTGTTGTATATTATGCTACAAACACCTTGTAATAAACAGCCAGCACACTTAGTGTTATTTTATAAACTTATTTTATATATGTTATTTCTTATACATTATATTATTATATTTAAAACAACTAAATTGTCAATAAAAGTCACTTTGTTTAACTGTAGAGTTGAATTTTACACAGCGTAGATCAACATCCTGTAATGCAATTCACAACCGTAAATAAACTGAAAACACTTGTGAATCACGAAATACGGAAACTGATAATTAACAGATCATGTTTACAGTGCGGTGTTACTGTGATTATACGACTGTAAAGCAAATGCGCTAACTACCAAATTCTGTACTACGTTTTCTAATGCTGCGTTCAAACCAGACGCGGCGCGCGCATCAAACGCGAGTGATTTACATGTTAAGTCAATGCAAACGCGCGAATAGACATCCTGCGGCGCGTTACGCGCGAATGACGCAAATTGCGCGAATGGCGCGGGGCGAATTAAGCTTTTTGCGCGTTTGACGCGCTTAACGAGCGTTTCGCGCAAATCTCTCGAACTCGAAAATCTGAACTTCAGCGTACATTCGCGCCGTGTTAACCAATCAGAAGCTTGCTCTTGTGAGGGCGTGATTGTGACGTAGAACACAATTCTGTAGAACTGTAGAACAGTTCATCAAACTCTGCTTGGCTCAGTCAGAAGCACCGCTGAAAGCCTCCGTCATCCAGGCTCAGTTTCTGGAGGAGTTTATGAGCTCACAGAGCTGGATGCACCTCTGAAAGGATGTAGTGGACTCAGACACGACCCTAAACGTATCGACGCTGTTTTTCAGTCTTCATAAAGCACATAAACACTGTTATTTTCTTTATAAAATCCATGTTAGCCATTCAGCTATGAAGCTAGAGTTTTCGGGCAGACAGAAGCCCTGCCCATCACGCGAATCCGCGTCTGTTCTGAAGTGAATTTGACACGCGAATGAAGCGGGGTTTGACGCGGGAATGAAGCGAGTAAACTCAAATTACGCGCAAATAGCGCAATTTATCCGCGCGTTCTGCGTTTGGTGTGAACAGTGTAAAAGTATAGGATTATATAATAAATTACAATAGTAAAACTATTATAAAAGTATAGTCAGGAGCAGATTTAACTAATTAGGCCGTACTCACACTAGGTACAGTTGCCTTGAACCGGGCCAAAGCACGCTTGTCCCCTCTCCCGTCTCCCTCGACGGCCCGCACTCACATTACGTTGGACCTGGGCACGCTTACGTCACCGATTCTGCGCTGTTCCTTGAGCGCTCTCTCAGCACATTGGAGATTGCTTCAGTTATATCGTTTAAGTTATTTGATATGCAGTGACGCAGTCAAATATTTAGCCGAACAGATCATCCACTTTTGACCATTATAAACAACCATAGAATACTTGTGCTGCAGGAGTTAGGAGGTTTGCTGAGGGTGCAACTGTCGTGCAGTAAGGGGTTTGCGTCTTTATTAAACTACGGCAGTTTGCGTTCACTGAACCGTACGAAAGATTAATAAATCCATATGAAACAGTCCCTTAAAAGTCACGTCTCGCTTTCAGTTTCGGGCTTAGGCACGTTTTGCACTCACACACAAGCGTACCGCGCCAAAGAGAAATAATCTTAGGTCAAAGGGAAAAACAAGATTATTTCTCTTACCCCATTAGCAGATTATTTTGCTTGTTTTAAGAAAAAAATCTCACTTAATATTGGCATATTATTTCTGAAAACAAGACATTATGGTTTGCTTGCCTAAAAAATCATTCTTGCTATAAGAATTAGTAGATATTTGGACTAGAAACGAGACCAAAAAAACGTAAGAAAAGTATTTTTTTTCAGTGTACAGAACAGGGGTCACCAACATGGTGCCCACAGGCACCAGGTAGCCCGCGAGGATCAAATGTGTTGCCTGCAGGCCTGTTCTAAAAATAGCTCACCATAGCGCCACTTACCAGTAAGCTTCATCTAATATAGAAGTAATCATTTAAAAATGTTAATATTTGCAGAGATCTATAAAAATAAAGTGTTGCACATTGATACATTAAATACAGGGTATTTCCTACCCTGTTAAATCATTGTTGATAACTTTTGTGAGCATCATTAACATGATCAGTGTCTTCACATGGATGAATATCATTAATTATTACCAAAAACATAAAGTATAATTAAAAGTAAATTGAGCAAATTTGTTATTTGAGAAGTGTTTATCAAACCGGTAGCCCACCACATTAATCAGTACCCAAGAAGTAGCTCTCAGTTTCATAAAGGTTGGTGACCCCTGGTATAGAATATATAGTCATGGTGCAGTGGAAACAGAATTAATATTGTGTCTGACTCCACCATGAGCTTGGAGGACTGCATACATCTCTGACTCAAATCACTGATTAATAAAGTCATCTGGAATGGCAATGCGTTCCTGCAGGACTCCCAGAGTTCATCAAGATCTTTTGGATTCATCTTCGATGCCTCCTCCTTCATCTTACCCCAGACATGCTCAATAATGTTCATATCTGGTGACTGGGTTGGCCAATCCTGGAGCAGCTTGACCTTCTTTGCTGTCAGGAGCTTTGATGTAGAGGCTGAAGTATGAGAAGGAGCGCTATCCTGCTGAAGAATTTGCCCTCTCCTGTGGTTTGTAATGTAACGGGCAGCACAAATGTCTTGATACCTCAGGCTGATGATGTTGCAGATCTCTCGCACGCCTCCATACTGAATGTAACCCCAAACCATGATTTTTCCTTCACCAAACTTGACTGTTTTCTGTGAGAATCTTGGGTTCATGCTGGTTCCAGTAGGTCTTCTGCAGTATCTGTGATGATTGATGCAGATCAGCAGATGATTCAGCAGAAAAATCCACCATCTGCCACTTTTACAAATGATCAACTAGAAGTCAAGATATTATTTGTTTTTCCTACAACTGGAATCAACAACAAGACTTTAGTCAGGTAGTGTACTGTATGTGGTTAATGTTGATCAGAATCTGACATACTGTCTCTATAGGAGACATATCTGAGATTACGTTCCCAGAAGAGACCTTTCCTAGTAATCCACAAAAAAACTCCTGACTTAGGCATCGGCGTCTGACCTCTAGAGGGGTGAGCAGAAGGGGAAAGATGTTTGAGGCCTCAAAGAAAGACACCCTGCCATCTATCAATCAGCAGCACGGCCCCTGCACGGCTCTCTCTTGACCTACTTTGAGTTTGTGAGCAGCTCTTCAAAAACATCGCCCTGCTTTTTTCCCCTTTTTCTCAGAAGTCTCTCGTTAATAATCTGAATTTCTGCTCGACGGCTTACAGTTTCTCACTGGAATGTGAAAAATGCAAGAAGAAAAATAAAGCTGGTGAAACGGTGGAAGGTCGCGCGGTTGTTTGTGTAACGTGTCTTTCCTGCATTGGAGAGAAAAAAGTGTGTGTGTATTCATCGTATACCAAATGTCCCCACAAGTATAGCAAAACCAGTCAATTTTGGATCAAACAGATCATGAATCAGACAGAATTTTCTATAAAATGCAGATCGTTTCCTGTGAGGGTTGGGTTTATGGGTAGGGGGATAGAATATGCAGTCTACAGTATATATGGGAAGTCCCCATATAAATAGCTGTACAAGTGTGTGTGTGTGTGTGTCGTGTGCTGAACTGGAACACTGCGTGCTCTCATGTGTTTACAGTACAGAATGTTAAGAGGTCTTGTGACACGACAGCTAACGCTTTATTGTGCCTTACAGTGTGCAACAGTACAAGGCAGCGATGGTGTGCTATTGTAAGCTGACCACAGGGGAAACGCTACAATTATGACTCTGTTCAAGCATATGCCACTCTAATAAAGCAATATTAGGCAGGAGACCTGTTGTGCAAAAATCACTGAGCTAAAGTAGCCTGTTTTGTTTCCATGTGCATTTTTTGTTTTGTTTTGGCTGTTTACATGAGACTGGTCAAGGTTTAGCGACGCGGTGGCGCAGAAGGTAGTGCTGTCTCCTCACCGCAAGAAGGTCACTGGTTCGAGCCTCAGGTGGGTCGGTTGGTGTTTCTGTGTGGAGTTTGCATGTTCTCCCTGTGTTCGTGAGGGTTTCCTCCAGGTGCTCCGGTTTCCCCCACAGTCCAAAGACATGCAGTACAGGTGAATTGGGTAGGCTAAATTGTCTGTAGTGTATGAATGTTTCCCAGAGACGGCTTGCAGCTGGATGAACAATTTTTTGTCCGTGGCATTTCAGGAGGTTGTTTATAATTTGCTAGGTTAACATGGCTACATTAATCTAGTGTGCTAAAGCTAAAATGCTTCTCTCCCTACTGAAAAACAGCTTAAACCAGCCTAGGCTAGTTGGCTGGTTTTAACTGGTCAACCAGGCTGGTTTTAGAGGGGTTTTAAGCCATTCCAGGCTGGTCTTAGCTGGTCAGGCTGGGAGATGACCAGCTTGACCAGCCTAGCCAGCCAAAACCAGCTATTAAGCTTAAACCAGGCTTGTCAAGCTGGTTTTAGCTGGTCGTTTTCCAGCCTGGAAATGGCCAAATCCCTCTAAAACCAGGCTGGTCAACCAGCTTAGGCTGGTATAAGCTGTTTTTTATAGCAGGGATATGTTTTCACTGTGTCCTTGTCTCCGTTCCTGAAGGTTGGTAATAGTAAGTTAGCCTGTCTGTGTTAGCCTTGTTAACTTATGCACTATTTTACAGAAAGAGATCAAGGATTAACAAGGCTACGTTAGCCTGGTTAATGCTAACAGCTAATATATCTTTAAAAGCTTTGTTTTTTCTTAACCAAGCTCCCAAAGCATTTTCCTGCCATGTTTGCCTCAGTACATTGTTAACAGTACACTAGGTTAGCATAGCTACATTAATCTGATTAGCATGCTAAAAGCTAAAATGCTTCTTTCATTTGAATCTGTTTTGCTTTTTCATAGTTTCCTTGTCTCTGTTCTTGAAGGCTGATAATACTAGGTTAGCATGGCTGCTTTAGCCTTGTTAAACTATGCCATAAGTTCACAGAAACAGAACAAAGTTAAAAAAGTTAATAGGACTACATTAGTCTGGTTAATGCTTACAGCTAATATATCTTTCAGGAAAAGCTATTTTCTCCTAATCATGTTAGCATTTTCTTGGAATTTTTACCTCAGTAAGTTGTTCATAATTCACTTGCTTAGCTTGGCTACATTAATCTGATTAGCATGCTAAAAGCTAAAGTGCTTTTTGTGAATCTAAATTTTACTATTTACTTGTCTCTGTTCATGAAGGCTGATTAAAATAGGTCAAGTAGGTTAGAATGGCTGCGTTAGCCTTGTTAACATACTACGTTCACAGAAACAGATCAAGGTTTAACACGTTAGCAGAAATAAACTAGCCTAGTTAATGTTAACAGCTAAAACATCTATAAAAGCTGTGTTTTGTCCTAATCATGTTCTCAAACCTTGCCATTTTTGCCTCAGTACACAGTTCACTAGGTTAGCATGGCTACATTTATCTGATTAGCATGCTTAAAGCTAAAATGCTTCATGATTGTGAATCTGTGTTTTTGCTTTGTTTACACTGTTTCCTTGTCCCTGTTCTTGAAGGGTAATAGTAGGTAAGCATGGCTGCATAAGCCTTCTTCACATATGTCATAAGTTCACAGAAAGAGTTTAACAAGTAACATTAGCCCGGTTAGTTCTCAAGGCACAGGTGTCAAACTGTGCACAATTTAGCTTTAGCCCTAATTAAACACACCTGATCAAACTGATTGAGTCCATCAGGCTTGTCTGCAGGTAAGTGTGTTGGAGCACGGCAGGAGCTGAACACTGCTGGGATCTTCAGGACTGAGTTTGACACCCCTGGACTGCGGTATCGTTTCCCTGTAAGCTATATTTTTTTCCATTACCACACTCCCAACATTTCTTGTGTTTATGGATCATGTCTGTTTACTGCAAAGTGTACAATTTTAGCATGTTAGCATGGCTGACATAGCCTTGTGAGCTCTTCCCCTATGATTTAGATATAGTTCATTGTAGGAAATAGATCAATAACCATACACAGTTTCCAAGCCAGGAGCTACATGCTGAAGTGCATTAAAAGTAGGCCTAAATCATTTCTGGCATGTTTTTAATCAAGCATTGTATCTTTTTTTTTCCATAGGCTCGGTACAGAAGTCAGAACTTCATTAGCCAGGTTAGTGCGTGTGGGAAATTTGCGTTTTCTTGTCCTTTTTTGATTCTGTGGCCTAAAAAGATGACCGGTACATCAATTTAGCAAACCCATGTTAGCATATTTGGTGCTCAAAGCTCTGTGGGTCATACTTTTCATTTCAATTCTGCAGGTTGTTTTATAGTAAGAGGTCAAAGTTTTAAAGGGTAGTATGTCCCCATTAGCCCTGCTCTATAATGCCTTTTTCACACTAGTTGCAGTGTGTGTGTGTGTGTGTGTGTGTGTGTGTGTGTGTGTGTGTTTAGACTGTATGAAAGTGTGGAGGAGAACATAAAGCTCTTTTAGTGCATTCAGCTCCTCCTGGGAGGTCTGCATTTATGAGTTAGCAAGTCATAATTACGATGTCAGGTATGTTGATGTTGCAAGCCGGAGATATTCATTTTATGCTTTGTTCAAATCATGAAGTGTGCGCTAAACTGAGTCATCACACTCAAAAGAATAACTTTGTTGCTTGTTCAAACTGCTTATTTAAAATGAGCTTTTGTTTTTTTGTGGGGGCGACAACTAAATTGTTTAATGTTCAATCCACTTGAATCTGTAAAAAATAATGTTAAGTAATAAAGTCCATTTAATTGATTTTAAACATGCAGGAACCTGGTATTTTTACAGTGCATTCTATTGCAACCAAGGTTATTATTCAATTAAATGTATTTTTTTAACTTTGTAATTTCCTAAATTTTAACTATATTTTTTTAACTTTTTAAATTTTTTTACTTTAAATTTGTACAAAAATAAATAAATACTTTTTTCATCTTTTTTTTTTTTACTTTATTTAATTAACTTTTTTTATTTCATATTTTTTTACAACTTTAATTTACGTAATTTTTTGCTTCATTTTTAATTAATGATATTTTAGAATTTTTTTACTTTGTAATTTCATTTTTTCCTTTAATTTTGTAATTAAATTTTTCAATTAACGCCATTTTTTATTTTACATTTTTGTAAGTAACTTTGTAATTTTGTAAAAAATTTTATTATTGTAATTTATTTTTGTCATTTTTCTTTGTCATTTTAACTTAATTTTTAATTAACAATAATTTTTTTTACTTTTTTTTTTTAAGTTTCATTATTTTGACTTTTTTTTATGAACATCATTTTTAATTTAGTTTTTTACTTTTTAATTTCATAATTTTTTTTTAACTTGAATCTTTAATTTTGTAACTTTTTGAAGTTTCTGATTTTTTTTCAACTTCGTAATTTTGTAAATTTTAACTTTGATTTTTAATAAAGCTCATTTTTAATTTTGTAAAAAAATATATTTTTTGGTCATTTCGTAATTTTTTTTTTTTTTCCAATTTGTAATTTAGTATTTTTTTATTTATTATTTTTAATTAACACTGTTAAATTTCCTAATGTTTTTTTTTACTTTGTAATTTTACTTTTTAGTTACTTTTTAATTCCGTAATTGTTTTTTTTAACTCCCTAATTTCATAACTTTGTGATTTAAACATTCAACTCGTAATACAGGGTGTCATGACATGAATGCACAGGTGAATTTGCAGTCCACCCTGTGGCCCATGCAGACGAGCAGAGTACAAAAAACAACCAAAACACTCAGCGCCTCTATCTAAAAGAAAGAGAGATTGAGCGCTGTCTTCTCCCCCCGCCCTTTTTTTTTTTTTTTTTTTTTTTTTGCACAAGTGTCCTCAAGATTTATGTCTGCAATTGAAAGCATGGGCAGCAGCTCTGCAGTTTTGGCAGCGGGTGGAGGAGTCCCGGATGGAGACAGACACACCCTGCGATCTGCGCTGCCACTTGTATGGAAGCAATTTTCCCAACAAAAGCCCTTATCAGAAACGCTAATTATCATCTTCACTTTCATGTTGCTCCCAGCGCTGTCTGTTTTGGCTCGGACATGATGAGATCCAAAAAAACGAGGAAAGAACCCTCTATTAAATATGCATGCTTGTTTTCTGCCAACATCGTTGAGCGTTTCAAATTAAAAACAAGAGGATTGAGTGTGACGGTGTGGAGAATGGATTTCTCGCACCGTTTTACCAGCGCTTTTAGCTTTTGATCAAACAAATTTTGGTTTGGCTGTTTTTTTGTGTGTGTTATTCAATATGCAAATTAGCGTGGACGATTTTAAATCTACTGATGCTCTATAGATGAAGGATTTTGGCAGAGAAGGGGCCTTGCTCATGATGCAACAGTTTGATTTGAGTACTTCCTGATTGGATTAGCAGATTTAAAGGGATTGTTCGCCCCAAAATTAAAATGTTATTTACTTGTTTCAAATTTTTTGAGTGGAACACAGAAGAAGATATTTTGAAGAATGTTGGAGCCCTGTAACCTTTGACTTCCTTTAGTTTTTCCTACTGTGGAAGTTCTGGTGTCTTCAAAATATCTTCTTTAGTGTTCAGCAGAGGACAGAAACTCATAGAGAGAGACTGAGAGGGAGTGAACGTTCATTATTTTGGGTGAACTGCCCCTTTAAATGCGTAAGCTTGTTGTGTATCCATCAAGCTAACAGACAATGAGTTACAAGACAGTATTCACAGCCTCTCAAATGAAGGATCATCGCATGCAAGTCAGCTTTGATTCAGAGGTTAAGTGTGGTAAATGTTGAGACGGCTCGTGTGTGTGTGTGTGTGTGTGTGTGTCCAGAGATTTACGTTTTACTCATTGTGTGTTGTCCAGGAGCACTTCTGTCCAACTCTATAAGAGACAGTTGTCTATTGGCGTCCATTTCAGCTTATTGAAAGGAAAGAGGTGGCACGGTGGCTCAGTGGTTAACAATCCCCTCACAGCAAGAAGGCTGCTGGTTTTGAGTCCCAGCTGGGTCAGTTGGCGTTTCTTTGTGGAGTTTGCATGTTCTCCGCATGTTGGCGTGGGTTTCCCTCACGGTTCAAACACATGCGCTATAGGGGAATTGATGAACTAAATTAGCCAAAGTGTATAAGTGTGTGAGTATTTTGGGTGTTTCCCAGTTCTAGGTTGAGGCTGGAAGGGCATCGAATGAATAATTGGCGGTTCATTCCTCTATTGCGACCTCCGACACACTTTCACACATTCACTCGTGTGTGTGTGTGTGTGTGTGTGTGTGTGTGTGTGTGTGTGTGTGTGTGTGTGTGTGTGTGTGTGTGTGTGTGTGTGTGCGCGCACGTGCACGCACACCCACATAGCCTGACTCGCATAATTTCTCACACACACCTTCTCACTCAGACACACACAGACATACAAACACTTTTGTATGCTCTCACACACTTGTATGCATGCACAATCCATTTTGGAATAAGGCTAGTGGAAAAAGTGAAGCGCTGTCAATACGGATGCACTGTATATGCAATAAAATTGCAGGTTTATTATGTATGTGTGTGTGTGTGTGTGTGTGTGTATAATAACTCATATTTGATTGTAACTTTAAGTTAATTTAATTGTAATGCAGTAATGTGCACATTTTGCTGCTTTGAAACAATAATTACTGTAAAAATTGAATTAATCTTGTATCGCTTTTACAGTTGGACGGTTTTACAGTGGACTTTAAACCTGTTGTTCTCATACAAATGTACAATAAGCCACAAAATCGGGACAGTGTGAACCTGAACGCGTGTGAAACGCGTCTCTTTGTGAACAGACAGGTACAGACCGTGCCTTTCTCCGCATATTTTTAGCGTTTTCTCCTTCTCCACTGCCTTGAAATGTGAATAAGAGCAGACCAGTCAGTGGGCGGTTGTACATTTCCAACGTGTTGCTTCATTGCATAACAAAATGTGGGCCAGTCGCTCCGCCGTGTCGACTCGCTGCTCCTCTGATCCTCCAGTCAGACTCTTTCTAGTGTGAGAAATCTCACTTCACACATCAGACCTCGAGCCTCTGCTCAACACTTGGGCTCGGTTTTGCAGATCATCAGACCGAGGCGCTGCTGCCACCTGCTCTGTGGCCTCTGTTGACTCGACCTGCATCACTTACTGTAAATATTTGCATCGACGCGCAGATGCCAAGAACAAGGTGTACTTCCTGCTGACAGACGCGCCGGTGCGCTGTTCTCGCGTCTGATTGGTTTCTTGCACAGCAACACGTGCTTCTATTGGCTGCTGGTGAAGGTTTGACTGAACTGGTGATGCAGAATGAGATTGTGTGTGTGTGTGTGTGTGTGTGTGTGTGTGTGTGTGTGTGTGTGTGTGTGTGTGTGTTACAGATATATTGAAGACGTACAGTCTCTGCTTGCATCAGCATATGGCAAGCCGTTTTGACATTTAATCTGTAGCTCGTATCTATTTTCATGTTACTAGAAGGGGCGGATTGAGTGATTTTGGGGGCCCTAAGCAATTCCAGCCATGGGACCCAAAAGTCCTAAAATGCTCCATTTCTACTTTTGTTTAATATTAATTATATGGATAGTTTTTTTTATGTAACGTAAAACGTCTTTTCTATGCTTCACTTTTAAAACGATTAGTTTTCTTAATTAATTTTATAACTAAAAATAGAAAATATAAATTTGACTGCTGGACTGCTCTATGATTGGGGGTGGTGGACAAATTTGTGCAGATATAATAATAATAATAATATCTTATTATGACATTATTTTTGCACAACATTCAATTATTATAATATTATATTTTAGTTTATATTAAATAATATTTAATTACATTAAAATTGTAACAGTTTGTCTCTCTCATCATTCAAAATATTATAGAAAACCATGTTAAATATAGCCAAGGTATAATTTGTACTTTTAGATATTTGTTGGGGGCCCCCAAATTTCCTGGGGCCCTAATAATATAAATGGGCTAATCATTTTGACCTTAAAATGGATTGAAATTAAGTAATAAAACAAATAAAAATAATACGAAATAAAACAAATAAGACTTTCTCCAGATGAAAAAATATTATCAGACATACTGCAAAAATTTCTCTTCTCTGTTAAGCATCATTTGGGAAATATTAAAAAAAGAAAAAATATTCAAAGGGGGGCTATTAATTCTGACTTCAACTGTGTGTGTGTGTGTGTGTGTGTGTGTGTGTGTGTATGTATATGTGTATATATATGTGTGTGTGTGTGTATATTCATTTAATATTTTCATTATTTTCATATAAAAATAAAACTATTTAATGTTTATAAGATATGCATATATTCATTTGTATGTATAAAACATATTGATCAACTATGTTACATATTTAAACAAGTTGAGAAGTCTTAAATTGTGATCAATGTTTTGTAAATATTATACATTGTGAAATGTAAAAGAGAATTAATAATGAATTAAAATAATTAATGCAATTAAATAATTCACATTTTTATAAACGTATACTCTTAACACAGTTCTTGTATCATCTTGTCTGACTATATTTAATTATAATTGCTAAATTTATAATAAGCAAATGAATGCGTTTATTTATTTCAATTATGAATGATTGAGTTGCAATTATGAAAAATAAAGCAGATCCTGAAAAATACCCCATTTGATTTAATATTTGATGTTGTGTAACATTAAAAATATGAAATACTTATTTAATGACTCAAAATATATATAATTATTTTACATTTTAAAATGACTTATAATAGCTTTTAATATTAAATATGTGCAGTTTTTTTATTTATTTTTTATCGTATTTTAGATCGTCCAAAATAAAGCACCGTCACCTCACAGGAAGAAGGTTGCTGGTTTGAGCCCTGGCTGGGTTAGTTGGTGGAGTTTGCATGTTCTCCCAGTGTTGGTGTGGGTTTCCTCCGGGTGCTCCGGCTTCCCTCACGTTCAAACACATGCGCTAGAGGGGAATTGAAAAATCTAAATTGTCCGCAGTGTGTGTGTGTGTGTGTGTGTGAATGAGTGTGTAATGGTGTTTCCCAGTCCTGGGTTGTATCTGGAAGGGCATCCACTGTGTTAAACATATGTTAGATAAGTTGGCGGTTCATTCTGCTGTGGTGACGCCTGATAAATAAAGGGACTGAGCCTGAGGAAACATTTTAAATGATAAAAGAGCCACAATCAGAGCAGTGCGTCTTATTTACGAATTTATTCTCAAATGTAAACTTCACTATTTCATGCATACAAGTTAAGACAACATACATTATTTGACAAATCTTGTTAATTCTCATATTTGCATAGGACATAGTCACAATATTGTCTAACATGTATAAAATAAAAGGTCGTAAAAAGGTACAGCAGAGCAACCATAGACCAGCAACAATAATATCATCTGAATAACTCGAGGAACTGTACAACTGTAATACTTCACTGTAGTGATTTGGTTGATTTCGCAAATCAAAGCAATCAAAAGAAAACGTTTTTCCTTATGCGGCAGTTGTTTCGAATGAGGTTATGGAGAACAGAACTGGCCATCGCTGAAGAAGAGCTTTTGTACAAAGTACTAGATGTGCTGGGAAACAGAGACCCAGCGCAATGTAGTCACTGGAGCAGGCATCACACGGTGTCGTTAAAATAGATTGTTAAAATACAGACGAGTACGTACAATAGGAAGGCAAGTCAAGTTCACGCGGCGAACGTCTACAGGACAGCATGAGGCCGCTAGTGCCTCACTACAGTTCAATACACAACACTTATTGAAGTCTACGATAGGACAGCGTTTGCTTCACTGGTATGAACGAATGCGGAGGAATATGAAATCGTGGACCACCTGATCTGATTTTCGTATATAGGAAAGTTATTCAGACTTTCCGAATGGCTTTCACAGTGTCCGATTTTTCAAAGGAGGGTAAAATGTTGGCGTATATATTTGAAATGAATTTCAGTGTTTGGTTGGGTTTGAGCGTTGAGATGCTAGATCTAGAGACAAATGGTCGCCCTGCACGTTTTTACAAGAGTGAAGGTTGATGCACATCAACTTCACGGTTCGTCAGACGACCAGACTGACAGAAGTGACCACAGCCCTCAAAAGCAGTTTGTGTCTCCTGAGTGGAGCGAGAGACGAAACGTAAACAACAGTCAAACCTAAGCCACGGCTAAGACTTCAATCCACCGTTTCAAAGAGGGTACCATTACGCAAACCTCAACCTAAATGATGTTTGTCAGCGCATGACTAGGGTAAATATCATTTCTGAAGTCGCTGTCTGGAGACGACCATGACATCACTCTTTGTTTACCTGGATACACAATCACCGTATGGCGTTTACACTACATCTTTGGAGAAACATCTAACTGCAAAAACACAGTGTCGTTTTTATCGGTACGTGACGTTCACAACTTGAGAGTATAAAGGCAATGCTGTACAGTTGTTTCGTATGTTGGTGTAACGTAGATTCTCCTCCACATGCTCCGAGTGGGATTCGAGATGGATGGGAGGCAGTCACACTTACATGGATGCTTAAGGTTTGCTCTCTAACCCCCAGTTGTCCTTGAGGACCACAGCTCTGCACAGTTTAGCTTAATTAAACAAACCTAATCAAACTAATTGAGTCCTTCAGGCTTGTTTGAAACTTGCAGGTAAGTGGGTTGTAGCAGGGTTGGAACTAAACCAAGGGTGTCCAAACTCGGTCCTGGAGGGCCAGTGTCCTGCATTGTTTAGCTCCAACTTCCTTTAACACACCTGCCTGGAAGTTTCTAGTATACCTAGAAATAGCTTGATTAGCTGGTTCAGTTGTATTTGAGGTTGGAACTAACATATGCAGGACACCGGCCCTCCAGGAGCGAGTTTGGACACCCCTGAACTAAACTGTGCAGAGCTGCGGAACTTCAGGAACTGGATGTGTGCAAACTGGTCTCTAATATAAACCTCACTCCCATCTGGGTCGCAGCACCAATGCAACCCCTTTAGTTCTGTTTGACCTGCTCCAAGCAGGAATTGAAACAGCGATTCCAGCATGGTGCATTAACATGGACACTTAAGACTGCAGCCTTCAGCTACCATTGATGGTGAGCCTTTTCAGATTTGAAGGGAAAGGATTACTTATGAGGCAGGAGTCACCGATCTCGTTCCTGGAGGTCTGGTGCCCTGCAGGTTTTGGCTCCAACTTGCCTCAACATACCTGCCTGGGTGTTTCAAATGTACCTAGTTAGACCATGATTAGCCTGCTTCTGGTGTGTTTGAGTAGTGTTGGAGCTAAAATCTGCAGGACAGTAGACCTCCAGGAACAAGTTTGGTGACCCCTGTTTTAGGGGATGGCCTCCTGTACACTCACTGCTAAACCATCGTAATGTCGACCCTTTGGTTCTACTCACTCAAAATAGGATTCAAAGTGGTAATTCCAGTATGGGAGGTGAGTGCATGGACAAGGGAACAAGGGCTAGTGCACTTCTTGAGATCGGAGGGTGAGTCCTACCCACACAGCTCTTTCTAGCTGGCTTACGGGATTACTCTCCCCTCTAATCGTCACTCCCACTCGGGTCACCTCACTAATAAATCTTGTGTCTGTTGCTAATGTGTGTTTCTTGACATCGGTGGTGAGGGCGAACTCAGATTTTACTAGATTGCCATCATTAACTCGTCCTCCAAACTTAGAGCTTGATCAGGGTCACGGCACCAATATAAATAGTCTTGCTTTGAGTGCAGTCTAAAACTGGCACATAGGAGGTGAGCGCACTAACAAAGATGCATTTTTTTTTTTGCTAGTGCCCTTCTTGAGATCAGGGAGGCAAGTGCTGACTGCACTAATGTACTTTTACTATTGTCGATTTTACAAGGTGGCCACCATTAACTCCCATCCGGGTCATGGCACCAATACAACACCCCTACAGTTCAACTAGACCTGCTCTGAAGGGGATTTAAAGCTGTTCTGGTATGGGAGGTAAGCGCACTAACAAAGATGCTATTTTTTTGCTAGTGCCCTCCTTGAGATCAGGGAGGTAAGTGCTGACTGCACTAGTTTATTTTTACTATTGTCGAGTTTACAAGGTGGCCACCAATAACTCCCATCCGGGTCACTGCACCAATACAACACCCCTACAGTTCAACTAGACCTGCTTTGAATGTGATTTGAAGCTGTTCTGGAATGGGGGGGTGAGCACACTGACAAGAATGCTAATGACATTGTCTAGCATCTTTTGCTAGAGCGCGTCTTAAGATCAGGGAGGTGCAATCTACTCATTTTACTCTGCATTAAACTCGTTCCCTAAACCTCATTCCCATACAGATTATAGCAGCAATGTCATCCGTTTGGTTTAACTCGATAGGCTTAGAGCAGGCTTCAAACCTGTTTCTCATGTTGGATTTGCTGGGCCACTAGCAAGGGCACTGAAGACTGCAGTTTCTAGTGTCTGTTTATATTCTCAGATATGTATATCTTGGACTATACTGAATAAAAAAAGCCTTTCAATGGCTTAGAATGTGTGAGAGGTCAACGAAACAGTTGATTTTGCATATCAATATTAAAAACTCTCGGCCAACTTTGATTGTTTCCCTGTAAAAATGCATAACTAAAGAATTCATACGTTTAAGATGTCATTCAATTCAGGGATAACACTCAAGAATTCTACTAAAATAATCAAACCAACCAACTAATGTGACAAACATTCATTCTTTTGATCCTGAAGCCTTTGGTAATGTCTTTTTTTAAAACAATAATTAAGCACAAGCCTTCTAAATGCAGTCACCCAATGCCAAAAGAGAGGGCAAAACTAAAGGTCGTGGCACTACAGCGTCCTTGGCAATTGCACTGTATAATCTAAAACGTCATCCTTTCATCAGCATGGAGAGTATCAGTTATTCAAACTGACCTTATTTTGTGTGGGAAGACAATGTGGGATCTGATAACCGCACATTTGTATGGAAGCCATCTTGTCTGCTGTTCTTACAGGGTTGAGGGTTCTGGTTAGACGTATCAACATGGCATGGCTGTTTCTTTAGCAAAGGAACGGTTGTAGAAGTTTACAGGAGACCAATTGGACAGCAAAGATAGAAAAAGTACCAAATTGAACTAGAACAAAAGTCATGTAATACATATATCACAGTCAAAAAGAGTAATAGCAAAATAAATACATAAAGAAACGAAGCTTTGATGCATTGGTTGGATATAAGCAGCATATTTATAGCAAATGTAATTGCAATCCTTTGGAATGGTAGAGCTTTCGCGTAGGATGGTGAACAGGTTAATATCTGAGTTTTCACTATGTGCATTTGTTCTGTACAACAATGACAAATTAAGAAAAACGTAACTAAAGAATACATCAAAATCACGCCGAAGGGGAAAATAAGAAATACTTGCGCATCTAATACATCATTCACCCCGCTACAGACACATAAAAACATACGTCACTCATAGAAAACTGTACAAGGTCATTGTTATCTTGCCTATCATTGCGAATGTTGAATTAAGATCACCTTTCTGATGCCTTTGGCACTCGTTATTGAACTAACATGAACGTAAGATCCAATGATGCAATCAAATGCTGCCAAAATTGTTAGTTGACGTTGTGCACAAATCATTTCTCTGAGTTGGGAGTGTGGGTTTATGCAATCCACGGGAAGATGAATTTCATAAAAGATGACTGACTCGTAAGACCCTGATAATTCATTAAAAATATCGTCTTTTAAATTTACAATTCTTTCAGATATGGACTTGAACACATTCCCCTTCCCAACCCCATCAAAACAAAAACAAAAATCATAACCTTCTCGATTTGTATAGAGGTATGAGTTTGATGGTACATTAAAAAAAAATAACACACAGGTGAAATTGCAATTGTTAAATAACAAGAGAAAACGATGAACGTGACTATCTACTCACAATGCTGTGGTCTCTGTGTTAACGTGATCTTGCGAATCACGTTCAGTCTCGTGTGATGCGTTTGAGAAGTCAGGATTTTTCCCTTTATTTCTCTCACCTAAAACCAATCGTTTAACTTCCACGTCTGATTATTGATGGTGTCTTTCAGTGTCCAATTTTACTAGCATCATTGCAGCAGACAGAAAAGAAAGCCTCATGAAACACTGACAAACTTCACTAGAAAAATCAATAATAATAATAATAATAACAGCTAAGATTTGAACACACAAACAATGCAGAAAAATATTGAACAAAAACTGAGAAATGAGTACATCCACGGGTTGTAATCTGAGAAACGTATGCAGGTAGAGTTTGACTTGTCATGACCTTGACATGTTTCCACCAGTTTTCAATGGTCTTGCTTCGCATTCAAGTAGTATCGGTACAGTGAAAAATACAGAAACATAAGCACGCATGTTTGTAACTTGGGCTGTGAGTGAAAATACATTTCTTTTCAGCAAATATTGTCAAGAAAAAAATATATTCAGTTGTGTGTGTACTCTCTAACCAGTACCCAAATGTGAGGGACTTCAGTTGCTCGGAGGTTTGGGGGTTCTCGAATCATCATTCACTAAATGACACCTAAAAGCTGGTTTATGCTTCTTCGTCAAGTGATCGGCGTGACACGGCGTGTAGCCTTGCATTTATACTTCTGCGTGCTGTTTGTGTGGCTCTGCAATAACATTTCCGAAATGCTAGCTGGCAGTAGGTTTTTACGTTCCTGTGTTGAGTTTCTTGGTAGGTGTTTTGTTTTTTTCTGAACGCTACCTAATGCTCAATAAGCTAAAACTTGCTCATTTAGAGGCGGGAACTGGCGGACGTTTAACAGCATTAATCGGAAGGTAAACGCAAAAGTTTCCATTTGGAGCTCCTCAGCGGGACCCGACACTTCTAAGCACTTGCTCTATCAGACTCGCGGCTCTCAGCACTGCCCACACTCGTCACTACCAAGCCGACCAATCACAGAGCTTGCGCTAAACAGTATTGCAAATATTTTTGAGAGGCCAACATTAGCGTCAGCCGCAGCAAGGGCTATGCTCTGCGCCGGACCTTACGCGTGCGCTTGACGCAGAAGTATAAACCAACCTTAATGTTTTCACTGGGTTTTAATAAGTACTAATGAATAAAGTAAGCTGGTTCCAGCCTTAATCTGCCTTGAAATACCCATCACTGACCAGCAGTTTGGGAGTATTTCAGACACAATCAATCGAAGGCGGTTCAACAGATACGAATACAAAAGGTCTACGAATAAGTAAAGATTCTTGCACACAGTGAACACAGGACACAAGCTCGCTTTGGAAGTAAAGCTGACATGTGTAATTGCCAAGGCTCAAGTTGACATCGCTTTTGAAGGGAAAGGGAAGGGTGCGACCGCAGCTAGATGGCTTTACGTGTGGGTTTATTGCAGGAATAATGCCGCCGTGGCACTATTTATTTTGATTAGGGCTGTTTTCTTTAGCTGAAAGCAGTGATTATGGACTTTTTTTTTTTGAGGGCTATGAGAGAGGCCCCTCAAAGGGGGATGTTGGGGGGGAGGTTAGAAAGGATAAAGGGGGGACAAGGCCTGGCATTCACAGGCCTCCCCACCTGCTTCTCAAGCCCCGGAGCGCACATCCAGCTGGGCAACTCTGATGCTGGTCTCCCCACAGCGGGCATGGAGGAAAACGTGCAAGTAATAAGGGACACATGAAGATGGCTGGTGTTGAATGATGAGCTTATGATTATAAAACGAAGAACTGTCACAGAAAGCTTGGAAAAGTGGCGCGTATGGGAAAGTGAGACAGCGGATTGAGGCAGCAGCGCCACTGTAGTTTTGATAGCGGTGCCTCAGTATGCCTTTCGCCTGAGCGAGTAAGGCCTGGTCGACAGTTTCTCACGGTGACCCGTCATTCCCACAACGGACAGCAAAGTCAATCAGTTGATATGTGTATATATGAATATGTACAAATCGAGTAGTAATGCCTAAAGCCTCCCCGCTTTTAACGAGAGTCAAGTTTGAAAGCAGCTGTTTATTGAGGTAATGAGTGGTCGGTCACTGATAAATCAGTGGTCTTCAACGGTAAAAGATGTGCAATTGTTTCCCTGTGCTTGTGAAGAAATAAAGTAGGACTGATCTTGTCTAAGAAGTTGAGGGGAGAGGGATGAGGGGGGGTAGATGCTGATAAAATCTAATTTGAAAATTCCCAACATGCTCAACTCCTGATTTGGAAGCAAATCATGCCTATTGTCTGTTAGCTGTTATGATTTGGGCTTCAACTTCCTCTATTACACCCCCTTAGTCGGCTGCTTGGATGCCGTCCAATCAGACGAGGCCGTTTTCCGTCTTTAAGCTCCAGCAATGCATTATGGGATGCTGTTGGCGGGTGAGAGTGGAGCAGCGCAGAAGGGAGGGAGAGAGGGAGCTGACTGGGTGTTTCTTCTGCTGGAGTGCTCGGCTCCTGATAAAGCCTCAGTCTTTATCTGTCTCGCTGTGGGTCAACCCCCTCTTTCCTGCCTCCCGCAGATAGTGCTCTTTGTTCACATAAAGGCCTGTTGCTCTCCTCAACACAAGGTGAGCCTGACCTGATCGCAGACATTCTGATAATCTAGGTCACTTTGAGTTGTAAATCTGTGACCTAATTAGTGATCGACTCTTATGTTGTTAAGAGGACTTAATCTGGCAATTTGATAGGACTCTGGGCCACGGTGATAAAAATATATAGGCCAGGTCAGTTAGTCTGCTAATATTTGGTCATTTCAAGATTATCTGCCAACAACAGTTACTGCGTCTCAATCAGCTCCTGAGGTTGTGGATCAGTTGTTTATGTACATCAGGGGTGTCCAAAGTCGGTCCTGGAGGGCCGGTGTCCTGCAGATTTTAGCTCCAACTTGCCTCAACACACCTGTAAGGATGTTTCTAGAAAGCCTGAGAGCTTGATTAGCTAGCCCAGGTGTGTCTGATTGGGGTTGGGACTAAACTTTGCAGGACACCGGCCCTCCAGGACCGAGCTTGGACATGCCTGATGTACATGAATTTGGCCATTGCACATGGAAGTTTGCTAGGATTGTTCTTAACCTGTCAAACTATGTTATGTTCATTCATTTTTCTTTGGCTTGGTCCCTTTATTCATCAGGGGTCTTATCCAGCAAGTTTTACAACACATATGGCCTTCCAGCTGCAACCCAGTAATGGGGAAACATCCATATACACTCATACACTATGGCCAATTTAGTTTATTCAATTCATTTGGAATAAACTAAACCACACCGCATGTCTTTGGACTCTGGGAAAACCGGAGCACCCAGAGGGAACCCATGCCAACATGGGAGAACATCTAAACTCCACACAGCTGTGATTTGAACTAGCAACCCTCTTGCAGTAAGGGCGACATCGCTAACCACTGAGCCATCATGTCGCGCATGTTTGTTCATGGTAAATCTAAATCGGTTTTGCGCTGCTGACCTACTATTAGGGGAGCGCAGTGTGCATCGATGATTTTCACGATGCATTGTGGGACTTTTCCGGGAGTGAACATTTCAGTGCATTTAAAGAATTTAGCAATTTGAGATGGCACTTCCAATGGCCGACTCACTCATCAGTGCACTGACCACTGAACAAGGAAGCTGATTGAGGCGCACCCAGTATCTTATAGAGCATAGGTCACAAACTCAATCCCTGGAGGTTTGCAGCTCTGCACAGTTTTGCTTCAACCCTAATCAAACACAGCTGATCCAACTTATCAAGGTATTCAAAACTATTAGATCAGCTGTGTTTGATTAGGGTTATAGCTAAACTGTTGAGAGATGGTGGCCCTCCAGGAATTGAGTTTGAGACCTATGTAATGGAGCAGGAGTCACCAATCTCGTTCCTGGAGGTCCGGTGATCTGCAGGGTTTAGCTCCAACTTGCCTCAACACACCTGCCTGGGTGTTTCAAGTATACCTAGTAAGACCTTGGTTAGCTTGTTCAGGTGTGTTTGATTAGGGTTGGAGCACACCGGCCGTCCAGAAACAAGTTTGGTGATCCCTGTTATATGTTATAATATGACATTGTTTCACAAAACTGTTAGCCTAAACTGATTTAAGAAATCACTGGCTTTTGGAAAACGCAGCTTAATATTCAGCTGATGTTTGTCCATTTTGAGATTAGTCCTTCTGACAGCCATGTCTGGCAAACCAATATATAGGCCAAGCTGATTATGCAGACAATATTTGGTAATAGTGACACTGCTGTTGGCTTATCACTATATCATTCAAGGCTATGCTCTTTGAAGCCATTGTAAGTCGAAGTACATATTGACGCCAGTGTACTTACAATGCTTTTCGAAAATGCAACCCATTACATCTTATGTAAATTCAGTGACTGATCTAATATCATTATTTGCATATCAATTCTAGCCAAGCACTTGACTCTTATGTTGTTAAGAGGAGTTAATCTGGCAATTTGACAGGACTCTTGGCCATGATGGTAAAAAAATATAGGCCAGGTTAATTAGTCTGCTAATAATTGGTCATTTCAAGATTATCTGCCAACAGTGGGTGCATCTCAATCAGCTCCCGAGGACGTGGATCAGTTCTTTTATCTATATGAATTTGGACATTGTACCTTTTTCTAGGATTGTTCTTTACTGGTCAAACTATGTTTGTTCATTAATTTTGCCTTCGGCTTATTCCCTTTATTTATTGGGGATCACAACTTATCCAGCCTATGTTTTACACAGCTGATACCCTTCCAGTGGCAACCCAGTACTGGGAAACATCCATCCAACAGGCATATCTGGCAAATCAATATATAGGCCAAGCTGATTATGCATACAATATTTGGTAATAGTGACATAACTGCTGTTGGCTACTCACTATATCATTCAAGGCTATGCTCTTTGAAACCAATGTAAGTCTAAGTACATATTGCCGCCAATTTACTTGTGCTTACAATTCTTTCTGAAAATGCAACCCATTACATCTAATGCAAATAATGATATTAGATCAGTCACAGAAATTATATGTCAATCCAAGCCAAGCACAATGATTTAACTCCAATACCACTGCAATTTTTGACTTCGCAATTTGTTGCATGGCAGCTTGGCATGGTGTAGATTTCTTATCTTTTAAATTTCTTTTTTTCTTTCTCTCTCTGGCCCTCCATCCATTGCTCTCGTACGCCCACTCCTTCTCATCAGCAAGAGCGAGACGGAGTGCGTAAAACTTCGCTCTAATGGCTCTCGTCTCCCCGGCTAGTGTGCTATGAATAGCCCTGTGTAGGATGATGCAGTTTCCTAAGTGGAGGGCCTCTGCAGATGGAGCTCTGCGGAGGGCAAAGGGCCAGGACTTCTGCTGTTACCTGAGAGAATGCCAACATCCCTCCCTCCCCCCCGTCTTCCTCTGGAGAGAGTAAAAAAAAAACCTCTCTGTTCTCTCATTCACACCTTGGTCTTTGGTGGATTCTGTTCGTGTGCTTATTTTTTATCTTCGAGTCAAGTAGGCGTATATATCCAGACGAGTCCCTTTTGAACGTGTCGTACTGTAGTGAAAAACCCTGCAGTTGATGAATGTGCTGTTTTTATCGAGGAAACAGCTGCTTTGAAACTTCAGCCTCCAAATTGTCGAGGGGAGCTTAGCTTAGTCCACTGAGAGAAGTGGTCCTGCCTGTTCTCCTCATCGGGCGGCTCAAGCATGTAAAAGAGGACCGATCATGACATTCGTGCTATACTGAGAGGATTCCCTTTCGAACTTGGACCCGGGCCAGCACAGTCCTGACTGTGTGTGTACAGGGTTATCGCAATGTCGCAATTAAAGTCACTTCCAGTCATTCAAGACAGAATCACCCCTCCCTCGACCCTTTCGTATCTAGCAAGTGATTCTGACACTCTTAAGAAAAAAAAACGATAACATTAATATAGAGTATGATTGACACAGAATTTGCTTCCCCTGATGTGAATACCGACCAACCCCCCAAAAAAAGAGTGCAAAGTTTCCTTTTGTCCGAGTGTAAGGCTGTCTCTTAATGTATGTTTATCTTCATCATGTTCATTCTTTCAAGCTAACAAGGCCATCCCTGAGCAGGGCGTAAAATTCAACCTCTGTTGAATTTCAGAGTAAAGTGATGCTCGTATTGTGCAGTCAATGTGAGTATTAAAGGAGAAAGAAACTGTTCTGAATCCTGAGGTGTATGTGTGCCCCTCTCCCTCACCCGTTTCAAATAAAACAAAATCAAAAAAGGAACATCTTTACCTGTCAAACCTTTTAACTGTTTAGTTCACTCGAAGAGAGCGGGTGTATATGAAAGAAACGGCAAAAGGACGTAATGGAAAGAGGCTGTGGCCAGAAGCTATAAAAATACAGACATATGGTACATCATGTAAATATTGCCATGTGGGAAAGGCATTTTCTTTTTGTGTATTTTTCCTCTTTTAAGGGTTGCACGAGAAAATTGCACTACAAGAAGCAGTTATGTACAGTACACCACAGCAAGCGACGGGGTTTAGCCTGGGCGCTTGTTACGCCAGCAATTTTTTTGGGGAAAAGAAAAAGATGGATAGAGAAGTAAAAATCAGCCTGGAGACCCAGGCGCTGTGGGCTGAAAGTGCGGCCAGGTTAAGGCGAGTTGGCTGGGCTGAGGGCAGGGCTAAGGGTGGGGCTCGAGGCGTCGGATCGACTGTAATCGCTGAGGGAGCCAGGACGCATGCTGCTCGAGACTGCGGCGTTTCCTCCACCGTGCTGCCTCTTCAGCATTGCTGGCTGGAAGTCGGAGTGACGGCGTGCATGTTTCATCAGGTGGTCGCTCCGCATGAATCGCTTGTCGCACAGGGGGCAGCCAAACTTCTTCTCACCCGTATGGGTGCGATAGTGCCGTGCCAGCTCATCAGAGCGAGCAAACTTCTTACTGCAGTCGGGCCAGGTGCAGGGAAAGGGGCGCTCTCCTGCGACAAATACAGAAAGCAGAACACACAGCCGTTAGTATTTACAACACACACCATCATTGTACAGACGTCTAAAGTTATAAAAGCATCAACAAATAAGACGTCGCAGCTGCACTTGGGAACATTTGATTTCGATTTTTGAAAGGGTAAAAAACAAGGTGTTAAGGAGACCACATCATAAACACCACCATGCACCACTAACAGTGATAAATGGGGGCGGTGGTGCCAACTGATGTGAACCTAGTCCTTTTTTTTCCAGCCCTTATGTGAACAATGAACTCTTTCAGCACAAAGTCTTACTGTGGCCTGTTTTATTCTACATGGGCCCCCATTAAGCTCGTGCCGACATGCTTCATTTGTATAATATGCTCTTTCACACAGATCTAGAACCAGTTCTGGGGTTTGTCTTGCTATGCTAACAAACAGAATTCATCGAGGAAAGGGTGTACCTGAAACAAAAACCCATACAGGCCCCACAGAATCCAAAGTCACAGACTATATCAGCTAAACCAACGTACAATCTAGATCAGTTCACATTTAAAACAATGGTAAGTGGCTGATGAACTTAGAGAAGAGTAGATTGAATTTTACGCTTTAGTTCTGTTCACTGTGTATCTGAAATGAATTGAACACATCGGCAAATTATATTTGAATGGATTGTTAGACGTCCTTGTGTGTTTTACAAACTCAATGTATTGTTTTACTAGTATTTGTGTGTAATTGCATGTCTAAAACATAAACGCTGTATAATTGTGATACGACACTTCTTTCTCTGGCTCAGCACCATCCAACGCGTCAGCTCAGTTTGAATATTTTAGTTGCCGCTCTTAGGGTAAACGAGGTAACACTAAATTGACATGCTTGTCAAGCTGGATAACAGGTACAAACATCAGCACCAGTGACTTTACGGTCCTCACGGAACAAAAGTAGGATTTTTTATTTATTTTTTGTCATTTACCCTGCTGTTGAACTCCCTTCCTCCTCATCGCATGAAGCTCTGAACTCTGCATAAGTGCGTGAGAGAGACCGTGTTCACTCCGCTCAGTGCTGAACTAAAGTGTTTTTTTTTTAATAATCAAATGACCCCCGTGTCGCGTGACACAACAAATCGATTATGATTCGTTGCCAGCGCTTTTAATAGTCGATTTTTATCGATTTAATAGATTCGTTGTTGCAGTCCTAGTATGAGTAAGATTTTTTTTTATTTCCTTTTTTTTTTTTTTTTTTTTTTTTAGGATAACAGTATCTTTCAGTCTTTCAGTCTGACATGTTTAGTGTACCCAAAATACCTCAAATGTTTCCCAAATTAAGATATATTGGGTACAAAGGGGGAAAAAGTTTAGTTTTTTTACCCAGACATTTAAAAAGAAATATATTTTGGAGCAGTAATCTCAATACCGTGATCTTTATATCCAAGGTTATCATAACATCAGAATCCTATACCGGACCATGCACTGAATCCAAAGTCACACACTAGAGCAGCTAAACTGCCTCACAATCTAGATCAGTTCACATTTAAAACAATGGTGATTGACCCATCCCATTCAGATCCAGGTCACGCAAGGGTTTATCTTCTACCTTAGTAAGTATAAGTGGAAAAAATGAGCATTTCACAAGCAAACAGTTAACAAAACTGTTAAACAGAGCATCTACTGCGTGAGAATGAGAGATAATGGATCACTTTCGCTCTTGGATAGGGAAATTTTTACGCACAGACCTCAATTAGTCTATAAATAATTAATTGCATTTGTTAAGCGCAAAGATTAGTTTCAAAACTATTTCTAAATTCAGTTCTAATTTCCAGCAAACGAATAAATGAACAATAATAACCAAGTGTGGTCAAAAACCGGAGTTCTATCCTAAAACACATGATGTTCCCCATATGGTCTAAAACCTGACAGGTGGACAAATCTAAGCTTGTTTTTAATAAAACAAATATAAATATGGATATAATAAATAATACTGCTAATAATAATAACATTATACAAAAGCAAATTGTTATGAATGAACTGAAAAAGCCTCCCGAGATGAAGACATAAAAGCAGTGATTTTTCATATTGATGTAGGCTAGAAAATAATGTTTTGTAATATTTTAATCCTTTATATTTATATCCTATATCTATTCTTATTATATCCTATATATATCCTTAATATTTAAATTTTTTTCATATGTAAAAATATTTGCCTATTGCTCTCTTGTGCGTATTAAGCAGTGTGTAAGCGAGGCGCAACTCTGCGCTGGAGTTTAGACCGGGTTAGTTTTGGTCTAATGAAAAATCTATTTTAGTTTCTCAAAATAGCAACGCGCTAGTGGTCCGCCTCAGAACGCCTTCCTTTTTAGACCAGAACGCCTATGGGCGCACTAATGAGCGCTAATGCATTTGCTATTTAAACAGCGTAGCGCAACGCCTCAACCACTCTTGCGGCAAGCTGAAACTAGCAAACAAGTATTGCGCCACGGCTTGCGCCACATTGCGCCGGGTGTATGATAGGGCCCTAGCGCAGCTAAACTGCCTCACAATCTAGATCAGTTCACATGTAAAACAATGGTGATTGACCCATCCCATTCAGATCCAGGTCCCGCAGGGGTTTACCTTCCGTGGTTGGCTTTTAAATCCTAAAATGAGCAGTCTTCAACCAAACGTGAAAGACCTAATGTGGCACAACTATTTAGAAGCGGCTCATGAGAGCGTGCTAATCCTCTCCTATAGAAGCAAAAGTCTGCAGAAAAAAAAGTTTCTTTTACAATCTCTGAGCTGAGTGAAAAGCCCACACATTAAACCAAGAATGCGCTGCATTAAAAATGAACCATATGTTCCAGCCCAGTAAGCATTGCATCATGCTAATTGGAGAATCATGAGAATACCAGGGGGACATGTATCACTTTGACTGCTCCAAAAGAGGCTTATGGGATTTTCCGACTCATTATTGAGATAACTGATGGACACACAAACACATACTCTGGTTTATGTAGAACTCGCACACATCTCCTAGCAGCCTAGCAAAGTGTTTTGCCTTCCCCTCCCACCTCCACATGTTGCAGAGCCAGACAGCGAGTTTAATTATGCAGGTTGATGGTCTTTACTATAGTACCCTGCCCCAGCTTGTACTCAAACACAACTAGCTGTGAGCCAAAAGCATGGGGATATTATACCCTTCCCCTTCAGGCAATAAAAGTGGGCTCTGACACAAATCTACCCGAAGCCAGATGGGACCGTATATCTCGGTGTGGTTTTCTCGCGGTTTCATGCGAGACGAGCTGATGCAGTACCAACGCCCTTTTTTTTTCCCTTTGTGCACACATGTCAGATACGGCTTGTGTTTTAGTTCCATTTCATTGGTTGTCTTCCCTCACAAACGTGAGAGCAGCTCTACTTATTTTACCAGCTTTTCGACAGCTGTTTTTCCTGCAGCACCACAACAGTCTCGAAACCACCGTTGAATGGTGTATAGGTTATAATGTGTCTGCAGTTTTCATAATTTTTGAAAAGGCAAGGAGCGAGCCAGACGTCTCAGTCATTACTCGGTTAAATTAGACAGAACAGGCAAAGTACACAGAGATCCAGACAGCTTTTAGCTGCTGCCTTTGTTTTGTGGTTTCCCCTTAAGGCCCCAAATGAAAACAAACTTCAAACGAAACCTATACGTGATGCCAAATTTATGTGTGGGACGACAGCTTTGCTGGGGTCCCTTCCCCCCCGCTATAAAAGATTTGAGAAAGCGAGAGAAACAGCAGGCAGAGCAAGTCTAGACTCCCCCAGTCTAAATCTTTGACCTGTCACTCACTTTCAGACAGACCTGCTAACACCATCATACAAAAAAAAATCTACTACGTGATGACAGATGTAGCCATGTCACACGAAAATACAAGAATGTGTGAATGAGCTTTTGTGTCCATGTAGGTTTGCTTGTACGCTTCACACGTTATATCCTCCCACACATGTCCACGTGAAAGTTGCTCGCACAAACACTCACTCCCACTCCCAAGTAAAGCAAATAACATCCTAGCGCTTGCATTGCAGCAAAGAACACATCATCTGATACTCATTTGCCACACACATGTTCAAGCCCATCCAAACGGTACATAAAGCCGCAGTTTAAATCCACCAAGCGTGCCACACCCACAAGAATTAATCTGAGAGGGTCACTGTTGTTTGACCTCGTTTTAAACATCCTGGATCTAGTCATGATTGTGGCGTATAAACAAAAATACACAAGATCTAACATTAGCACTGTAGGAATGGAACAAGAGCGGTAGACGGTTTGAGATTCTGCCTTCAGCGCCTGCAGAAGCCAACCTGTAATTTACAGTCTAATTAATACACGAAAGAGTCTGTGGGAACTCGAGGTTGTAAAGCATGAGTTATGAGTTGGGGATAAAATGGTGAGCAGCTTTGCTGCAAAGACCAAGGCCGTACTTACACTAGGTACAGTTGCCTCGAACCGGGCCAAAGCATGCTTGTCCCCTCTCCTTTCTCCCCCGACTTACACCACAATCGGGCCTGGGCACGCTTACGTCATCGATGCTGCGCTGTTCAGTAGAGAATCACTCTCACTCAGCAGCACAGTGGAGATTTCTCTAGTCATATCATTTCAGTCGGTTTGATATGCAGTGACATGCAGTCAAATATTTCGCAAAACAGTCCTTAGCGATGCGGGGACACGCAGTCAGGTATTTCGCCGAACAGATCCGCCACCTTTGGCGCTAATAATCAATCATAAAGCCCTCATGCTGCAGGAATAAGGAGGTCTGCTGAAGGTGCGCAGCTGTAGTGAAGTGGGGAGTTCTCGTCTTTAATAAGCTATGGCAGTTTGCGTTCACTGAACAGTAAGAATGATTAATAAATCCATATGAAACAGTCCCCTAAAGTCACGTCTCGCTTTCAGTTTCGGGCTTTGGCGCGTTTTGCACTCACACTACAAGCGTACCGCGCCAAAGCCCAAGTGAACCTTGCTCAGGCCCACCTCTTCCAACCGGGCCAGGGCTGGCTAAGTGAACCATGCCTGAGCCCGATTCAGCACGCACACACTTCTCAAACGATCCGGGAAACGGGCCTGGGCACGGTTCGGATAGCGTAGTGTGAGTACGCCCTAAGAATAGCAATAGTATGAATATATCAGAAACTGGGACAAGCCTAAAGGTGTGAATAGTGTAAAAACTGTTATTCCTTGCTCTGTTAAACATCATTTGGGAAATATTTATTTAAAAACAATTCTTAGGAGTACTAATAATTTTGACTTTCAACCGTAATCGTTTGGAATAATCGTGATTACATTTATGACCAAAATAATCGTGATTATGATTTTTTGCCCAAAACGAGCAGCCCTACACTGAAGCTAAGGAGTCAGGTCAGTACCGGGATGGGAGACCACATGGAAAAGCTAAGTTGCTGCCGAAAGTGGTGTTAGTGAGACCAGCAGGGGGCGGTCAACTGGTCTATGTGGGTCCTAATGCCCCAGTATAGTGAAGAGGACTCTATACTGCTAAGTGAACGCCGTCTTTCAGATGAGACGTTAAACTGAGGTCCGGACTAGCTGTGGTCGTTAAAAATCCCAGGATTTCCTGAGAAAAAGAGTAGGGGTTTTTCCCAGCACCCTGGACAAATTTGCCCACTGGCCTCAGTCCATCATGGCCTCATAATTGAATCCATCATTCTGAGTATTTTCCACCAATCAGCCGCTGTGTTGTGTGCGGTCTAGCGCAATTCGGCTGCCGTCAAGTCATCCAAGTGGATCCTAAACACTAGTGGTGGATGAGATTATTCCCAAAAACGTGAAGCACTCTGAGTGTCCAGAAAAGCTCTATATAAATGTAAGGAATTGTGATTATTATTATTATTATTATTATTATTACTATTATTATTATATTATTGTAAAAAGTGACAATACAGTGCGTAGGTGTTTCTCTAATCTTAATTTGTCACACTTTGTGGCAATGTTATGAGTGTTTAAACACACAGACATTACAAAAAAATGTAACCCAAATGGACCAGAACACTAGCATTTATCATAAAAAAAAAACGGTACAAAAGCATCATTAAAAGACATGACTATTCTGAACGATCACATATAAAAAATTCTGCTTGTACTGCGACCATGACAAAGAGGTCAAGCTGGAACCGTTTCCAGGAATATTATTATCACCAATGAGGACACATTTGACGTGGCTCTGAAGTAGGCTTATGTAAAAGGTTGAGTTGTCCTGCGTGTGGCAGTTTCATAACAGATGGAAGTTACTGTGGCTCTGTCCAGTACGTCAAGAACCATAAACCAGTGATAAAATATAGTGATACAAGGACTCAACTCTTATACATCTGCCATGTTCATGCAAATCCCTTTGACACAATGTGTATATAAACAGAACTCTTAATTTTTGTGTAGGCTTGCAACATGGCACTTGTACTAAATTAATATTTTTTTAAAGCCGTTTGCATGTCATGGGCACTGGCATGTCATCATACTGATATGCTACACCCTCTCTGGGTGGTGCAACTGGCTCTGTGTACTCGTGTCTTTTTCACAACAGGGTTGTTAATTGGAGTAGCTTTAGATATGACCTCCATGTTAACGAACACAGTGACCCAGTTACCCTTTTATCCAGTTACATCACAGTTGCTAGTACGGACATCCCATAAAGAAGGCCATGCAACAGTGTTTCCCTTCAGAGGCGATACCATTATGTCAGAGACAGCAGCCTTGCATAACTGTTCCCTTTTGGGGCCACTGGGTCAGCAAATAAACTTATGCTCATCTCTTCCAAGCATGATAACATAACACAAATCATTCATTTCATAGAGGGCCAGAATGAAGAACAAATTCAGACTCTGTAGGAAACCGTAGAAATGGGCCTTTTGAGGTGAACAGTCTATGCCACAGACATCTGATCAGGCCACTATCTGAGCAACACAAGTGCAGACTGAATGTCGATCCAGGAGACTTGGTGTCGCTCACCTGTTCCAACAAGAGCTGCCAGCATCTCTGTGTAAGTGAGATAAAATACCTCTGGTTTTTTCAACCATGAGGCCACTTACGCAGGCAGAGACGTACGTGGGAATGGAGGCAGCCAGACACTATGAAATGGCTTGCAGAGATTGGTACAGACAGTGAGAACCTCCAGTGGGAGGTCTTGGGGTGCTTTCACATCTGTAGTTCGCTTCATTTGGTCCAGACCAAGGGCAATAAATGATACATTGTTGCATCTTCTGCCGTCTTTGGGTCGTTTTCACACTACACTGCTGGCTTTGGTCCGAACCAGTTGAAACGAACCAAAATGCAGTCATCTGACAAAATCCACATCTCTCATTGGCCAGATGTTGTTGAACATATTTCCTAAACTGCTTATTGATTGGTCAGAGTACACGTGTGGGAAAATGCCAGTGAACTCCCGCAGGTAAACAAAACCTTTTACTCTGGAGGGACGACTGCGCTGGCTGATTGTATCCCTGCTTTAGACAAACTATACATTATGAAAATGAAGCGCCGCCGCGGCTGGAAAACAGTGTTTAATGCATCGCTCGTCACTTCAGGAGGAGGCGTGAATTAATTTAGCTAAACTGCGACATGCTCATCTTGCCAAAATATATTCAACGATCCATCAGGTAATGTTTTCCCCCTCTCTCTCTCTGTTGGTAAAGCGCTGTCAACAAATATTTTTCCTCCATATCCCATAATGCACAGCGCATCGGCCTACGGCAGCTGAATTAGTCCGAAACGCGCAGTACTTTTTGCGGTTGGACCTGTTTTAGTACGAATCATATTCTCACCAAAAACGAACCGCTCCAGGGTTCGTTTGAAAGCGTACCAAGACCACCTCTTCAAGCAGGTCTCGGTACGCTTATTCGGTCCACTTTTGGTGAGCACTCGAGTATGATTGCTGCATTCACACCTGCCCAAACGAACTATACCAAAAGGGAAAACGAACTCTAGTGTGATTCAATCGAACTAAAGGCAGGTGTGAAAGCACCCTTAAAATCCTTTTATAAACAAAAGCTTAGTGTATTCTCTAGGCTTGCTCAAGGGCTATACACACTTGATGAACATGCTCTGAAATGAGCTCTTTTAGAAATTAAACCAAGTGCAGATTTTAGTAAGGTCGTTTTGCATTCACTACCTTCCATTCATTTTCCAGACACCAAGGTTTATAGAAGAAACTCTGTGCTATTTGTTCATGTTGACTGGGAGTAATTAAGGTCAGGATGAGGACAGTGGAAACTGATCTTAGATTAGTATAAAAGGCCTATTTGTACCCATAAAGATCTAAAAGGTTATTGTGGATTTGTTCTCATTTTGCAAGATATGTTGACCAAGAATCTGGCAGACAGTGCACATGTGCCTTAAGTTACCTTTTAGCCAGAGGCGAAGCAAAATGCAGATGTAAACTAGACCGAGACATGATGCTTGCAATATCATGAGTATTAGATCCTGATGTTGCAGATGCTGATCTCGATTAGATCAGATGTTCTGAATCAGAGGCACACTGTGTACTAGCCTCTGGTCTACCACTTACTCCGATTTGTTATCTGTGGAAAACCACAAGATGCCTGATCTCCAAAATGCCACCACAAATGCAGTTGCTGCACACTTACCAGCAGGTTGTAATTTATTTCTGGTGGGTCATGCACGAGTCGAATAACTTGAGCCCTAAATGTTAATAGCAAGACTGTTTTGGGATATTGGAGACACAGATCCAAGGTTTACCTAAACAGTCTGCAAGAAAGTTCACAGCTTGTCTTAAGCACATCAAACTTGGCAATTTCTGCCAATAAACTTGCTTCCCCTTTCTGCCAGGACTGAGATGCTTGTTGAGATGACCTCATCACTACCCCATAGGAGCACAGAATTTTGGGAGTGGGTGCAATTCCATCAGCATCCAAATTGGGAGAGAGATCTGGGTCACGCCCTCCGTCCAACGGAGGATGCCAAGAAGTGAGTTCATTGTGACTGCAACACACCATAGAGACCAAAACATTTGGAACTTATGTTATAGTTGTGGGCAATTTAGCAAATTATCATCATATCTGCATTAGACACGCAATCATACTAATCTCGTGAAGGTCTAGTGAGCAGATTGCTGACGGAGCAAAAAAAAAACAAGTTCTAGTGGTTTGACCCAGATCCCAACGTGTGAGTGCAACAAAAGACAAAGTGCAACACACACATGTGTGTGCTAATGGAGGGAGGGGGTGCAGCCACATTGAGACTTGGTGAGTCAAATCAGGCTTTCAGTACACTGTTCGTGCCAGTGACTTGAAGAAATTGAGGATTAAAGCTAATGGATGTGGGTGTAACAGACATTATGGCTACGTCAGGTGCAACGAACAAGACCGGACCAGACTTGTCAGGAGTCACTGTGACAAAAGCAACTGTTTAATTTATTATTCTCTTTTGTCCTAGGTTATTAATGCTTAAAAGTCTTTCCATTGCACATCTCCTCCCAGGGTTTTAATGGTGCTGAGAAATGTGAACAATAGCACTGGCCTTGTGTCTGACGATAGAGCCTTCACCATCAGGCATTTCAATCAAGTTTTCAAAGCCTAGAAGACATAACTCACTCCTCCCAGTCTCCACAGCACATGTGCACACACAGTCTAAGACTCATTCTATTAGGAAGCAGCCACTGCTGCTGCAGATTTATGTGCCCTCCCTTCTGTTTTCCCACCTTGTGAGAAGCGCACTCCACCACATTGCCCTTCTCATCACTTTAGCCTCGGAATGGACCTTCCTGCAGGTCCTGGCCTATCTAGGTCACTTGGATTGTTTTGCAACTCGGCATAATTATTTTCATATTACAGAGGACATTAAGACAGCTGTAGCCATAAGCCCATATGCAGCAACAGGCGAGAACAGGTGGGTGGGGTCACCCGCAACTCTGAAACTCATGTGCAGACAAAGCCTGCTGTATGGCAGCTAAAATTATATTTATATGTTATTTTTTTAGTTTTTAAAGACAAACTGTTTCTTCCAACATTAAATGTTTTCATTGCATAGCATTCCTTAAAATTAGTCTGAAGATTTACCTTGTAGACACTACAGACTGGGGTAATTTAATGTGATACTGCCTGACCATCCCTTCCCCCATGACAGTCCACTGAATGATCCTTTTCATCCCATAGCCACGCCTGGAAGAGCACACAGGCCAAGTTCCTTAAAGGGCCATGAAACCCCCTCGTTTCAGCAGGGTGTTTTCACACCTCTACTTTGGAAAAAGTCAGAAAAGTGGGCGTGTCCAGCTCTGTTTAGGGGGGAGTGTCGGAGGAAGAAAAGTGGGATGGTGTGGGAGTGTCTATTTGGGCACGCGCAAGTTTCAGAGTCAAAATACACACAAACAGGAGAAAGTGATGGTGTTTAACCTACATGGACATCTGTAGTCGAATTATTTGCCAAATTATTAAATGGTGGACTTTAACTGCAATTTGGCTCTTTCATTCAGGGAATTCATTCATGCCCCTCGCCACAAATGAGATATTTGATTCGAGGAACTGCTCTAAGTGTGTATTTTTCATGCAATGTTTGATACCGCACGGCGAATGAGAGAAAAAAACCTCCGCATTTCCCGGAAACTTAGATGCACTCGGCAGGTAGCGTCAGAAAGTCGCGTGTGTTATTCCGGTCACTAAATGCGGTAAAAACCCTACACGAGGTTAAAGTTTGGTTTTGGTGCTAACATGTTTACACTCGGTGCAATAGTTTGTTCGATAGGAACAAACTGAATAAACAAAGAGCACTGGCCGCTCACTTACCAAATCTGTAGAGACAGGACAATCACCAGCAATTAGAGCCGCGTCTTTATTAAGAGAACACTACAAGCGAATCCGGATCTCAGCGTTTGCAGATGAGAACAGCTCTCCGGTAAACAATGTTTCTCCTTAGACACGCAAGTTATTGTTGTCGAGCGTCGCGTACACTGTAATCCACACGTGACTCCAGCTGCGCTCTCACAGAGAGAAAATGAAAACAAAACTTAACTGCAGCAAACTATAAAAGCAACACTTCACGCTTGTTTTGCCAACACAACGTGGTGTGTCTGTCGTCTAAACACTATGACAGTAATGAATATTAATGAAGTTGAACAATAGAGCGCGCTGATTGGTTTGAACCAAGCCTTACTCCTGTATTAATGCATCACACTGTAAGACGTAATAAGACACACTCTGGCACAGACGTCCAGTCTGCACGCTGGAATACACGCTATTATGTCATGACCGTGACGCAGCTTCAAAAATTCGTTTCAAACCGGAAGTACAAATTTGCTTGAAATAACGCAAAAACAACCAATTTACACTTTTTAGTGAAATACAGGTGTCCTAATAGTGTTTTTAGCAGTGTGGGACACATATACGACTGTCAACAGCTCAAAACATGCGTTTTGGTGTTTCGTGACCCTTTAACATATACGGTTTATTAGACAGTAAGGGGTCAAACATATCACTGGCACAAGCTAATGTCAATATAAAAGCCTGGGAGGCTAAACAAGCTTCTCTGTTGCGTGTCAGGACAACTTGTTTCTCCTACAAACTCGCAAACCCAAATGCATGCAAAACCCTTTTGCTGCTGCAGTTACCACATCAGATTGCCAGCAGATGCAGCTGACCAAGTGACCTACATCAATGGAGGGCTTTGACAACGGATCCCACCCTGTACCCACCCCCACACTTCTGCCTTTCCGTACAGTACATCGATGCCCACAAATTGCAGTGTTAGCGCCTCACATGGAGTTCGCGTGAGACCCTAAGCCACCAGCTCATGCTTCAGTAGGCTGAAAATAAAGCTCCACGCTAGCTCCAGATCCCTTCCTTCCTGCACATAGAAATCGACACCTATGCATAGTAAATGTAAGAAAGCAAATGAGCTCAAACTATACAACGCTTCAGCAGTTCTTCACCTTGCACCCTAACGGGTGGGAGGAAAGGACACAGGGCAATTGGGGGATGGTTATGTAGGAACAGACTGGCTTTTATAAGACTCTGCTGAACTTATGTATACTTTTAGTAAGCTTTAGCAGTGTATAAAATGTGCTAATAGGAAGCTGTGGTCTAATTCCAAATCTGGCGAGTTAGCTATGTCTGACTTGCTTAAATTTTTGGTTCATATGGAAGCCAAATTGTAAGCTTCTCCTCATGAAAGAGAAATAAAAGAGCTGTATTCCCGTTCAGGAGAGATGGATGACTGCAAAAGGGCGGTTGAGTGCATGATGAAACACCCTGGGGCTTTAGCACTTCAGCCTATCATATTCGAGTGACAGAGATGCACCAGTGCATGGTTTCTACCTATTACACAGAAGAATTCACCATATCTGAGAAAAAAAAATGCTTGGCGGACAGAAATAGGGCAAACAGATATTGGGAAAATGGTCTGAACACAATGTCCACAGCAAATTTGATGTAGTTTATGATGTATATTAGTTCTTAAATTAAATTGCCATTTTAGATGCTAGTTGTACTAAATAGTAATGGCACAATTACTATTATAGCTAGTATTCTTTTACTTTCAAGAGTTCAAACTTGGCTGATGATTGATTATAAAGCTTGTTTGGCATTCTGTCTCAGGAGAGAGCCCTGAGCTCATAAGATCCTCGAGCCTGGGGCTCCTACCGTTTGCAAGGCCAGAGGGGAGTTTGAGCTCAGATTGATCTCGAGAACTCTCCTGCTGTAGTAGCCAATGTACAGATAGCGATTGCTCTTAAGAGAAAACTACTTACTAGGAGCATGTCTACGGTGCTGATTTGAATTAGTCAATTAAGTTGCATGTTTTGGACGGTGGGAGGAAACCAGGAGGAACCCACGTGAGCACGGGGAGAACGTGTAAACTCCGCACAGAAACGTCAGGTGGCTTGGTAAGGACTAGAACCAGTGACGTTCTTGCTGTGAGGCAACAGAGCTAACCACTGGGCCACTCATCTAGGAAAGTAGGAAAAGGGGTGGAAGGGGGGATTCTTCAAAACAAAGATGGCTGTTATATGGAACTTAGGGTATTTATGTTGGCTTAGGAATTGTCTGACTGGTGAATCCTAAATTGAATATTGTGAGACCTGCTGCAAGCAATCATAAGCAGGTGATTCTCCCGAAATTAGTTTATAAATAAACTTATGTTGTGCTAATCTTCCCTAAAACATATTATAAGTGCACCTATAAAACTTACCACTGCTTATCGCCATCACTAATTAACTAGCATGTGTGTTTCCTGCATGACAAGTAGGTCAGCCATGCCCAGGCACTTCTGGCATCTAACATAGATCCTAGTTGTAATGTGTCAGGCCAGGGGTGTGGAATGGAAAACGGTTTAGTCAGAGAGAGCAGAAACCCTGCAGTGAAGGGATCACCCTCACACTGCGCCCAGCCCCACCCCAGCCAGCCATGGCACTGTGCCACAGGGCAGAAGTGCCCAAGTCCCACCCATCCTCTAAAACCTTCCACCTGAATGACGGCCAGGATGACTGCACAGGATGTAACATCTGTAAATAACCAAGCGCAGAGGAAAGAAAAAAGGCTGACGAGTCGGGTTAATCTTGCATGTATATGCTATTAATGTGGGAGGAGGGTTTTCTAGGAACTTGCTGCTTTAATTCACACTTGAACCAATTGTCTGATCTATTGTTCGAATGAGAACATTAGTCCACTTACACTGCTTTCGCTTACTACTGTGTGCAGTCCTGGGGCTCTTACACAATACAAAGGGGCACATAAGGGTTCACAGGCAAAACAAAAAACCTAACCAGCTGTGAAATATCCAATTATGGGCTTTGTTTGTGTGTACGTTAAAGAGGGGTGCTGCTGGTGATGTGAAGTTAATGGGTACAAGGAACACAAAACCGCAGAACAACCATTTCTGTTGACCCTACCCATAGGCCAGCAGTGGACAGAATGCTGAGCTGGTGATTTAAAGTTAAATATGTTTTAATTTGATCTTGTTACAATTATTTGAGAACTGCAGGTTCATCCGATTGAAAGTAGCCCTTCCTCTCTTTGGCGGTCCAATGTACTTATTAGCATCCTTCCCCCAACAAAGCTGCTTTAGCCGATCTTGCTCATCAATTTGTGGCAAAATCTGTCCTCCTATTCTCTATAGCATCTCGAACCCCGCCTCCTCATACTCGCAGGAGATCAGACAAAGCTGTCTAGTAACCCTAGACCCTCAACCTGCTGTGTTCCCCTCCTCTTCAGCAAGCCACTCAGCACAATGAGCAATTTATGTACCGCATCTTCTACATCCCACCTCTCGTGCTTGCCATCTCAATACGGTAAAGGATCACAAAAACCTCTGAGGTCTTGGAGGTGATCTCTTTTAATCTCCCTTGCACAGCACATCATGCAACAGTGTGATCTGAGGCGTGCTATCAATATTCAAGACTCTCTCAAGTACTTAGTGGCTTGGTGTGGTAACACTTCCCTGGAGATATTCCCATGAGTAAAAGGACTAGCGTTACAGGTACAGAGTATCCCAATCAGGATAATGAGCCTAGGAATGGGGTCCAGATGACGTTATGGAGTTGTACAGGGAGCAGATTAGATTATAGGGTGAGGGAGATTAACTCCGAACACCGGGGTCACATGTACTCATTTCGATCACGAGGGCCTATTATGGGTTTAGCATTGAAAGAAATTGGTGAACCTAATGAATTTTTTTTTACTATGTGCTTGCATCAAAATATAAGTACAATGCACTTAATGTGCTCATAATAACACTTCTGGTGCTATTGAGAGTACAGGAATGGTTTTGTGATATGGGTAAGTTTAAGGGTGGGTTAAAGCCTGGTTTATACTTCTGCGTCAAGTGAACGTCGTAACCCACGCAGCAAGCAACGCGCGTGGCTGTGCATTTATACTTCTGCGCGCTGTCTCTGTTGGTCTGCATTAACACTTCCGAAACGCTAGTTGGAAGTAAGGTGTAAATGTTCCTCTGTGTCGAGTTTCTTCGCTGCTGTTTTGCTTTTCCTGAACACTTCCTGGATGTACAAGTGGCTCAAACTCGCTCATTTTGAGTCAGGAACCGGCGGAGGTGCAACAACTTTAACTATGAGGTAAACACAAAACAATACTTTTCATCTGGAGCTCCTTTACAGGACTCCACACTTGTAAACAATCGCTCCATTGGGCTAGCGCCGCTCGCGTGGCTCTCGCTCCCGCCCAGACTCGTCAGCGCTACCAAGCCGACCAATCACAGAGCTTGCGCTACGCGTCGTTGCGACGTGTAGTTACATTTTTTGAGAGGTGCACATCAGTGACGCCGACGGCCACGGCGAAGGGCTATGCGTCAGCGCCGTAGCATACGCCGGCGTTTGACGCAGAAGTATAAATCAGCCTTAAGGGATGTCAACGGTGTAATGTTATAACAAGAATGTATTACAGATGTAAATGCATGCAGGTATTTAATCAAGCACACATACAATGTAAACCATTTATTTACACAATAAATACATTGTAAAGAATGATTAATTTCATTCAAACTTCTGAATTGAGTGATTGGCGTGATCCACGGCACCTGCCTTGCGTGTAGCTGTGCATTTATACTTCTGTTCGCTGTTTAAGTTGCTTTCCGATAACACTTCCAAAATGCTAGCTTGCAGTAGGTTTTTATGTTCCTCTGTGTCGAGTTTCTTCATGGGTGTGAAGAACACAACAAGTAGCTAAAACTCGCTCATTTCAAGGCGGGAACTGGCGGACCTGCAACAACTTCAATCAATCATGTGATAAACAAAAAAAAAAGTTTCCATCTCGCTCCTTCACGGGACTCCACACTTTTTAACACTCGCTCCATTGGGCTCGCGGCTCTCAGCAACGCCCACGCTCCTCACTGCTACCAAGCCGATCAATCTGAGCTTGCGTTACGGGTCATTGCGACATGTAGTAACATTGTTTTAGAGAGGTGCACATAAGGGTTGGCCACATGACGCCATTTACACGGTGCTTCAGCTTCAACGCTTCCCATTCACTTTGAATGGGTGACGTCAGCCGTTGCCGATCTGCATTGTGAATCCGTTGGCACTGCTTCAAAGGTGTTTCTGGCTGCAGAAGTTGAGACTTGCTCAACTTTAAGCGCCCACGGAAGCGTCAGCCAATTAGATTGCCGTATGCAAATACACCAGCTCAGACAGCGGCCTATTGCTGACTGATTTTACTGGCTGATGTGATCGTCATAGCAGCGTCAGCCCCAACTTCAGACACGCCCTCTGTCAAGCGTTAACGCTGAAGCCCCGTGTGAATGGGGTGTCAAGGCTGTGCCAAACCTTACACGTGCACTTGACACAGAAGTATAAACCAGTTTAAAGACCCTTAATATAAAGTGGGAATTGTTTTAAATTTAGCATTGACTCAAAGTGTCAGATGAGAAGGCTAAAAAGAATGGCTAAAGGCAGTCCTTAAAGATTTAAACTGTATTATTTGGGAAAGTGTGTTCATTGAATGCAAAGTAGTTGAAGGAAAATTCAGGGTGCAATTTGAAATCAATGCACAGGATCTTGGGGAGTAATTGATTTTCAATAGAGTGAACAGAACAATATGGACCTTATCCTAATTCTTTAACATCAGAAAAAAACTTGTGCTAATTGTGCCGTTGAACTCATTACGAGGTTTTCAAGTCTGTTTGAAATAAAACATTTTAACACAGGTGAACAATCTGTGCAATTTACACTTAAATGTTTCGGTAGTGTTTAATCAAAAAGTATGACCAATTGCTTCCATGTTTAGAGTTGCGAACCTTCTCTGTTGATGTCAGTTTTATGGTTTCAACCACTATGTTTTCACCACGACCCTCTTGCAGTTAGTTTGCTATCAAAAAATGAAGAACCCCCCGCCCCCTACTCAATATTCCATTTCAGTTGAAAGTGCATCAACATACCGGGAAAAAAAAAGTCCTGGCAACTTCGGGTTCTCACAAACTTTAAACCCTTTACATTTTGCACCAATTTACTACATTTTATTATAATCTTGTCTTTTTTTAATATAATGAAAGATGGCTGAGATTAAATTGAGGATATCAACAATATTGACCAATGCAAATGAGGTTAAGTTAAAACCCAATTAAACTTTAATTGCTGAATGGATAACATTGACTTGCTGAATCTAGTGTGGAATCAAATACTACAAATCTAGCAATACTACAGCGGTTTCACTTTGAGCCATAACTCTGCAGGTCAGGTAGTGCATGCAAAACACTTTCAGAGGAACTACACTTATGCGAAAAGTCACATGCCCTGAAAGGACATCATGTCCCAGCCAAAGTACGTCAGAGGCCTGGCCTTAGTAGTCACTGCATGCCATGTCACTTCCTCTCTCTGAACTGAAACTTGCAGGTTTAATCATAATCCTTTTTATTTTTTTGCTGCCTGATGGGCCCCACACCCACTTCATCTGCATGCAAGCCTACCACAGCTTCCTTTTCTCGTTGAAAGTCAACTGCGATCTAATAAAGTAAAAAAGAATGCTATAAATTGTCATATCATGCACCATTACAACTCATGCAAGCCGAGCATCTCTCTGAATCTGTCCATCTGTGTTTATAAAGATGATTAATGGACCCTTCCTTATCCAACCACATGCTGGTTGGAATCTTTCCCTTTCTTTCTACCCTCTCCAACTTGACTGTGTGTCCTCCTATTTTGCCTTGAGACTATGCATAGCCATAAAACATCTGTCAAATATTATGCTTAACGCTCTCCTGGGCCAAGATCTAATCTTAACTTGACTACAAACCCTAACAAAGTGGAGATTAAAGTTCAGACAAGTGACTACAGTCAGAATAAACTAAAAGTGTCCTCTCGAAAGGTCACACGAGGGTTGTTTTACCAGACTTATCTCAGAGAGGGACACTCTGTAACCACAGGTTACCACAGAATTACTGAGGGCTAGGACTTACAATTGATAGTCTTTCTTTAAAAAGAAAACAACCTACAAATAGATCCAGATTCTAAAATGGTTGGCTTGGCAAACGTATGTGGTTTAAGAAAGTTAGCGAGATTGTAAGAGCAATTTCGATCTGCAAACAAATGCTTTACAAAGTCTTGTGAGCTACTAACAAATACTTGGGAAGATAAAGAAGTGAACGAGTTTGTGCTGATAGTTATCTCTACTGATTCAATATTGTGTAGTCTTCAGAAATGCAAAGTTCCTTCCATCTAAGAGCATCGCTGTTTTTACTGCAGTGCATATCAAAGCATAAAGCAGCATTTCTGTGCTGTTTGATCATGACATCTGCTCCAGCTCTATCATAAAACACCTTCTTCCAGCAAGCTTGCACTTGTGATGGTTTGGTCCCTCCTCCTCCTCCTTTCCCCTAGAACTACTCATTCAACCAAAAGGCAGAAGTACCAGTGGTGTAGTCCTAAAAAAAAAAGGTGTACTATTACCCACCCAACCCAAAATTTTTAAGTAGGCAAAGACACGACCAGTCGATGTTTTTTTGATTCGCTAGCAATATATATTTATTCAAAATTTGAATTATCCATTTAAAAAGGAAAAATATTGCAACAAATTTGTTCATTTTAAAGCGAGATGCTAATGGTCTAATCCAACACAGGCTTATTCTGAAAACGTAGTCAAGTGGATGTTTCTGGAGACCGCAAATTATGTAGCCGAATTTAGTTATGGCTGCATTTAATTTAAGCGAATGCTACAGGGCAGTATGACGCCGTTCCTTTTGGTGCTTACCAGCTGACCGTTCACCTCCGTGTGGACACTTGTCCCGTTAGCTCGTCATGTACGTCTGCTTGTACAAGGTTCAAGTCCGGGGAAGAGCTGTTCCACAAATCAGATAAGACAAAACCAGAATCCAAAAAATAAAATGAACAGGGTGAGAATGTGATAAACTGCGAAAACGTGGTAAAAATTAGACCAGGATTTTGTTTTTCTGGACTGCTTTTGTAAAAAACGTTGGTTGCGTTTGGGGAAGTGGGTAGGCGGGTCAATCGATAAAATTGGTTGGGTTTAGGGAAGGAGGAGGATGGGTCAGTCAATTGGTCGGTCGTCCAGTCATTCAGTCAATCAGACGGACAGTCGGTCGACAGCAGCTTTTGGTGGGTTTATGTGAGAACATCGGGTGTGAACGGCACTCACGAGAGAAATTTAAGATATGAAAGAGCGCACACAGCGGCCTCTCGTGAAAACCGAAATCGCGACACTCTGATCTACGATCCTGTGTCGCGGTGTGTTAAGGGAGAATCGCGACACACCCCGTCACTTCCAATAATGTCACGCCTGCCTGCAAAAGTTGAGCTAGTTGAAGAAGAACATGAGGAAACATTTTTTTGCACTCGACATTACGAGCACTGCTCCGTTTAAGCCCTCGCAATATGCATTTAGCCGGGAGAGTCAGGAATATCAAAAACGAAACCAACTTAACCCCGCTTGACAACTGACAGCGGCAGAAACATTGCCAATGCTGTCGAACGATGCTTTGCTCACACTGTTAATGTGGCTGTGCAGAGAGGGATGTGCGTTCACCAGATGTCCTGACTCCTCGGCAGAGTAAGGAAAGTTGTCACGTTTTTTTCACTGCAATGTTGACATGATGGGGTTTCTAAAGCAGAATTTTCTACTCCCTTAAATCCAACGAGTTTGGTTTTGTTAAGAGAAATAAGTTGTTTATTTGTTTAATGTTTACTTGATTTGTGGTTTGCAGCATAGGCATTAAGCCTCAGTTACCTCGGTGTGAAACAGCAGCCATTTAATTTACTTTTTCAATGTAAGAGAACTTGATTGAAAGAATTTTTAACATGCTTGAATCATCTCCACAATGGAGTTTAGTTCTGTTTGGTTTTTCAACAGTATTTTGTTACAAAGAAAACAGAAGTGATATAGCTTTGGCTATTTATTTATTTTATATATGGCTATTTTTATTGTTGATAATTTGCACAGTTAATAATGTTCTTTGATGTTCAGTTTATAAAGATTTTTCAAATGTTATTTAATAAAAAATAATGTTTTAAAAATCTTTTTTTTCCCAGCCCCTACGAAAAAAAAAAATCATGATACAAACCGAATCGTGGGTCAAAAATCGTGATACGAACCGAATTGTGGGTTTGGTGTATCGTTACAGCCCTAGTAGTCGTAATACCCAAACAGCTCGTGGAAAAAAACTTGTAGCCCCGACTACACCACTAACAAGTACATAGCAAAGGCTTTTGCAAAAAATAATACATTTTGCTCCCAAGGTGGCATGAGGGAAGAATGCAAACAAAGAGCCACATCAAGACCGGTTGCATATTTCAGGAATTACTAATCATTTTTATGAAAGCAGCTCGACTAGTGTTACTGCATCTGTGCACATGCAGGAAAGCCCATTTGTTTTATTATGACAGCATAGGTGACAATGGCTTTCTAAGCTTAATGTAACTCTATGCCCAAATCCTGCTGAAAAATTACCTAAAGCAGGGTTCAAACCAGAACCAGCAGGGAATTCTGGGCGTTTGCTGAAGTCAAATGAGGTCTTCGGTACTCTTGGCTCCACAAGTTTGTTTTTATAACTCTGTGTTCCCTCTCCCATTTAAAAGCCGTGTGTTGCTGGGAGAAAGATCCATGCTCTCTTTGCTCAATTGGTAGAGACTTGTGGAAAATCTGCTGAGTGCCTAGGAAAGGCACCCAGAACTGAGCAGGTTGGCTGAGCCTGAGTTGCTGAACTCAAATGACCCACATTCTCTGATTACCAAAACAAATGAGATGGAACATTCATTGTTTAACTGAATCATGGTCCAATCGCAGACCGGTGACTATACAGTGAAACCCAATCCAAAGTCTGCAACTTTTGGAGAATAACCCAAATGAAAGACAGGAAGTGAGGAAGGTTTTAAAGGTACACTATAAACAAACAGTCAATTGTGCTGTTATCAGCTCTAAATGACTTACTTTGACATGTCAACACACAAGTAGACACGCAAGCACTGTGCTGGAGCTTTGCAGAACAATATGTGTGAATGCAGGGTGGTAGTGTGTACTGACATAAACATGTCATTACATATACACTCTAAAACACCAAACCTATTATTAAGCAAAGTAAAAGCTATAAGAAACAGCAACCGTGCAGACGACACACCCACCTACAGTACATCAAAGCCAAGTTTCATATCATAAACAAGACTTTTATATTGGAAATCTGGTCAAGCATTGCTACAGATGCATTGTTTTCTTGTTAGATTAACTATTTGTGGATAATCCTGCCTATTCTTAGTGGCAATAAATGCTAATAGGCATCTAAGACGAGGTGTGCTAATGATATTTTGGTAGTACCAGGACAGGCTACTTTTTTTTTTTTTTTTTTGTTATTTCAAACCATTTCAATGTGTTCAAGTCATCGTGCAATAAACATTTACTGCTTCTCAAACTATTTCATAACAGTAACAAGAGGGAATTCAGTCATATTTTAATGTTAAAACAGCTATCATAACATTGTTTATTAATATGTGGCTCTTTGGATTCTCGGAAGCTATAGAAATCAAAAATTTAAAACAGAAAATAAGTTGGGACCATTGCTTTTGTTTACAGTTATAAAAATGGTCTGGTAATTGTGGGCAGGCAGATCACAGTAAGTGATGAGGCACTACGGTAGTTTAGTTTTTAATTGTTATAATGGAGTATTTAAATTGTTCATATAGTGTAGTTTTGTTTTTTTTTTGTTTTGTTTTTTTGTGGCTGTGCTTTAATAGGGTATTTGCTGAGCTAGCGCTGTTCCCATGCTGACACACTTCCGGTGACCTGTTATTGTGAACTTTTTTTCCATTTTATACGGTTCCATATACCGCATCGATGTTGTAATGTCAATAAAATACATTCAGTTCAATAAACTTAAGCATTTATTTAGTTGCTCAAGCGTAAAACGAGACAAAAAGCTGTTTACTCGCACGCGCCCTTCTGAATCGGCAGGCTAACGCAGAAGTTCCATTGAATATACTGTGGTAAAATAAATGCTCATATTATAAAGATATGTCGGCGTTAATGTAATTTAATGCAGTGCTTCTTGTACAATCTGAGGCCCACTTTAAATCGGATATCACTCAGCTAGTGGAGATCGCTGATTTTTAAAGAAAACAGACCTTAAACGCACCTGATTTTGCATTGGCATTCAATTCGCCAGAAGCGCTTTACCCAGGTTACTGGCAAATTAAAAGTCCTATAAGCATGCTTCGCCATATACCCCATAGAACAGTGTTAAGCAGTTCAGTTTGCATCATTAAACCCCAAAAAACAGCTTAATTATACAGTAATGCCATCTTGGGATCAATTAATGGATGAGCAGAATTACAAGATCAATCGGTTGCGCAAAAACAACTATAGGTGTGTTTAAAATGGCAATAGGCACTACAATAGATACATTTCCTCTCAGTATTCAGATAATAGCAGGCTAACCTAAACTTGCACATCTGATAAAACTAACAGAGATACCGAAGTGTGTCAAAATCTAGCCATCACACAATGGCTGACAGAAACTCTTGATAGGAAAACATTTGCACTCTGTTTCTAAACAGTCACCATTTCAAGTAAACCAGGGTGTATTTCGGGTAACCCTGACGCAATTTACACATCTCTGCGGTTATTTCTTATCTGAGGCCCACAACGCCTTTGGTGTCAAGTGTTTCGATTAATTGAGAATTTCCTGTCAGAAGGCCAATCTTTTGTCTGAGATGAGAACATTAATAATAATAATAATAATAATAATAAGGCGGGAATACGCGTAATGGCGCGTGAAAGTGCAGTAAAGAACGTGTAATTGGGGTTTCTTAAAGCGTTTTCCATACCAACCGTCAATTTATAAGTGCTGAGGGCGTGTTCAGCGCTCGACTGGTCGAGTCTGTTGCTGGCCAGATCAGCTGGCAGTCTGTCTGACGGGGGTGTGGCACATCACAACAAAGAGCTTAACAGTCAAACAAGCAACCGCAGAAGTCTCACCAACCCCCATCTTTTATTCATCTTTCATTTTTAAAACCCTCTCGCATATTTCTAACGGACCAGCGCAAAGAAAATAATCGAATTACACGCGAATGCGCGACTTTTGGACCTAGTGCTGCCTACACGCGAAGTCCTGCCAGTGACTTCGCAAACCAGCACCAAGAGTATAGCCTGCAAGACTTTAATGAGCGATTACATCATGATGTGGCTTTTTTGGGGGTATAATTCAAATGCGATGTGATTTTATTATGAATGCATGCATGCATTTATGGATAGTCACGCGTAATACGTGCGCACATTTGTAAGCTGTTCACTCTTAAAGTTAGTTTTATTGCAGCTACTGATGCCAGTGTTCTTTATTAAAAGCAATGTCGCTTTATTTTGTTGTTTATTGCTGTTTTATTGTGTGCATTTAACAATGCCAAATAAATAAAAGTGCTTGGTTTATTGGGTTTATGAGTGTCGAGTTGGCTCATATAGGCGAGGCGCTGGGGGGGGAGAAGAACTGTTGCTGTTTACCATATTGCTTCCTCGCAGTGGGCGTGACACCGTATTTACCATATGTACGATGCCTCGAATAACATTTTACAGCCTCAAAACGACTAGTTTAAAGTCATTGCGTGTATTATTGAGGACAGCGCCGTGCAACAACAGTTGTCCCGTCAAGTCAAAGCTGAGCGGAACACAATGTGCCCGACGCAATGTTTACACACTGACTGGATCTGCAAGCAGGAATGGAAACTGACCTGTGTGCGTCCTTAGGTGGGCTTTGAGATGGGACGATTTGCCATAAACTTTTTCACAACCTGAATAGTGGCATTTGTGCTTTTTCTGAGGGGCGTCGTGCTCAACTCGACCCCTAAATCGCTTGCCCCTTTGTTTAAGAGCAGAGTCGCCGGGGATGGCGGTAGGTGTGGCAGAGTTCCCATCATCCCCGCTCGGGGTTGCAGTTGGCGGCGTGCTCTCCTCCTTTATTTTTGCCTGCTCGGCAAAACTGGCGGGCGTCTGCTGATTAAAATCCGCCAGAATTCTCGCCACCACAAATAAAGAGGAGTTGTCTTTCAAAGGCTCCTTGGCTTCTTCTCCGTTCCTCTGTGCAGCCGCAGTTTCGGGCTTGGTTTCTCTATTCCCCTTTGGACCGTGGACAATTGCCTGGCTGGACATTGACACAAGGCACTCTGCTGCGAAGTGATCCATTCTGTTGAGGAGTCCGAGCTGTTTATGACATTCAAAGCCAGTGACAGTGAACTCCAGTAGATCCCTTTGTGTGATGCTGAATCGGCAGCTCTCTCATAGGCAAACTCACTTTGCACGGTCTTACCGGCTTTTCAGCAACACTGACATCCTGCGTGGCAATCATGCGAGGGAGCTCCTTCTCTTCGTTTCCTCTCTAGAGATACGTCTCCGGGGATGAGAGCTCTGAAAACTTGTCTTGATTGAGTATCAGAACTCCCATCGTGGCTGTAGTCCGCACAACGTTAAAGTGACAGTATGCCGTGCGCCGATTAGCGCTGATTGTATCCATGCTGGGGGCGTGTCAGCCGGTAGCGTTCGGAAACGTCACCGGGTGCTGCGCGCTCTGATTGGATGGTGGCGGGTCCTGGAGTGCGCTACCTTACGTGCCCCCACCAAACTTTTGCAAAGTATAAAGGGAACTTCAGCCAGAAGCTGCAGGCAGGATTCTGCCTCCGTGTCCTATAGGATGGAGATGCTTTATATTTGTAAAGCCAGATATTTAGATATTTAGATGTAGGTCTAGACATGTCATGTGAGTATAGTAATGAAATGAGACCCTGGATCATGTGCAAATACACTCGAGGGTAATATTTTTGATGCATTTCGTGAAAGCTGAATAAATAATATTTCCATTGATGTGTAGGCCTACTTTCTTAGGATACAATAACATCTGTAATAATAATAATAATAATAATAAGACAAAATCTGAAATTTGAGGGTTCAAAAAATCTAAATAATGAGAATCTACTTTTATAGTTGTCTAAATTAAATTAAGTCTTGATTTAAGATGTGTTGTTGTTATTATATATATATATATATATATATATATATATATATATATATATATATATATATATATATATATATATATATATATATTATTGTTATTATATATTTATTATTATTATTATTATTATTATTATATATTACTACATAATGCATATGTAGTACACACATCGATAAAAACAAACTTTACCAAACTGTTTTTTCTCCTTGTGTGTGTAGTTTGTATCTCCTACATATATATTTTGTATTGAAATATAAACAAACGCTTTCAAAATGTTTGCATGTGTGTATTTATATATACATAATAAATAAATATAAACACATGCATATTATATGTCCAAAGCAAACTTTTTATTTTGAATAAAAATCACAATTAATTTTTGCCTAGCACTAATTATGTTAATTAAATGTGCAAAATTTATTCAGATTTGAAATTAATTTAAGTAAACGATACAATATTCCTAAAGTATCAATATGCCAAAAATTTTGATGCAACATAATTTGTATATTATTTAATTTTTTGTATTTTAGTAGATGTATTTTGAGAAACCTTTGTTTACCAAACAAGTGGTTCTAATTGTATATGTAAACAAATGGTATTGGAAACAAGTGGTTCTAATTGTATATGCATTGTAACTCTTGAACAAAAGTTGTTTTTAGTTCCTATACATTTTTAGTTCATATACTCTAAAAAAAGTTTCTTCAAGTCTTTAGTTCCTTTGTTTTAAGCTATTGTAATCTAAAAAAAGTTCCTATATATTTAGTTCCTATACCATTTTAGTTCCTATACTCTTAAAAAAGTTCCTATATGCTTTTAGCTCCAATACGTTTTTAGTTCATATACTCTAAAAAAGTTCCTATAGGCTATATTTAGTCCCTATACATTTTTAGCTCCTATACTCAGTTCCTGTATTTAGTTCCTGTTTTTAGTCCATATACTCTAAAAAGAAAAGTTCCTATATGTTTTGTTCCTATGTGTTTAGTTTATATACTCTAAAAAAGATCCTATATATTTTTAGTTTCTATACTTTTAAAAAGTTCCTGTTTTAAGTTCCTTTACTCTAAAAAGAAGTTTCTTTATGATTTTAGTTCCTATATTTTTTAGTTCCTATATGTTTTAAGTTAATATATTCTAAAAAAAAAGAGAGTTCCTATGTTTGTTCTTATGTTTTAAGTTCATATTCTCTTAAAAAAAAAAAAAGATCCTACATGTTTTTAGTTCCTATCCTCTTAAAGTTCCTATGTTTCTAGTTCATGAACTCTAAAAAGCTGGTTGATTTAGTCCAACAGGAAGAATGAATAGGAACAATAATTTATCTACTTTATAATTGCACTTTATATGTACTATAGGATTTTCTCAGTGAAGCAAGACTTAGTTTATCCATGTCTCATTTAATCTCATAACAACCCAGAATTCACTCTTATTCGCCTGCTTTTACACAAGTGGCAGTCCTTCAGAGGAGAAAAATCAACACAAATGATCTACTGGATGACAAAGCAGTGGTTTCTGCTGAACTCCCCCCTCACTTAAGCTGCCGCAGTAGCCTCCATATACAATGGAAACAATATGGAAAACTGTAAAATATTTATACAGTTGGCTCCAGACGCTTCAAGGGCCTGAAAGAAATGACATTTCAAAATAACTCTCAGACAGAGAATGGAGGATCCCAGACTGGAAAGTGCATTTCACAAGCAGACTGAGGGAGAAAACTGAGATCAGAATTTCAGAAGTTGCTTAATCTTCTTTTTTTTTTTTTTAATATGAAAGCAGAAGAGGAGAAAAGAAAGCTCCTGAACTCTAACGATGCTCTGTCCTCTTGTGGGAAAGCACGTCTTCTCTTTCAGTCCCGTTCACAATAGGCTTCTCCGGAAAGTTCCAAGTGTTCATTGAGGGCAAGGCTGCATGGCATTCAGAGAGCCATCTGGTTGTATTACTTTACATATTCTTTCAGCGCCACAAGAACTGAGTGTTCTTGCATTTCATGCATGTTTCTAAAGCAAATCCAGCGCAGCATATCGGTCCAGTTTCACATGGCTGCCCTAGACTTGGAATAGAAAGAAAAGTATGCTGTACTATAATTTAAAAATGCTATTTAACATATGTTATAGATATGTTATAAATGTTAATGTCATTTTGTTAGATTAGTTCCTATATTGGCTTTGTTACTCATTACTAATATAATGTATATGGACAAATACATCATCGTGAAGCATCTTAAAAAAAAATCAATATAAATTTAAAAGAGATTTGTGAGGGGTGTATTAATTTATAGTGAGCAGTGTGCGTGCGTGCGTGCGTGCGTGTGTTTTCCTAAATTTTCCTGAGACAAGAATGTGTTATTGAATAGTTTTAGGATAGATAAATGGATAAATAGATACTGTAGATAGATAGACAGGATTGATATTGTAGATTGATAGATGGATGATAAATGGATGGATGGATGGGTGGATACTGTAGATAGATGGGTGGATAGTTGGATGGATAGATTGATGGATACTGTAGATAGAAACTGTATATAGATGGATGGATATTGTAGGTGGATGGATGGGTGAGTGATGAATAGATGGATGATAGATGAATGGATATTGTAGATAGATGCTGTAGATAGACAGATTGATATTGTAGATTGATTGATGGAGGGATGGATTGAGTGGATACTGTGGATAGATGGACATAGATGGATAGTGATGGAGGGGTGGATACTTTAGATACAAACTGTAGATAGATGAATGGATATTGTGGATGGATGGATGGATAGAAAAATGGATGATGGATAGATGGATGGAATAATGGATATTATGGATGGATGGGTGGGGTGATGAATAGATGGATGATAGATGAATGGATATTGTAGATAGATACTGTACAGTAGATAGACAGATTGATATTGTAGATTGTTATATGGAGGGATGGATAGATGAGTGGATACTGTGGATTGATGGACGGATAGATGGATGGTGGTGGATGGATGGATAGTTAGATTGATGGATACTGTAGATAGAAACTGTAGATAGATGAATGGATATTGTAGATGGATGAATAGAAAATGCGTGATAAATAGAGAGATGGATGGATGGATAGAATGATGGATGGGTAGGTGGATAGATTCATGGGTAGATGATGGATGGATGGATGGATATTGTAGAGAGGTGGATGGGTGGAGTGATGAATAGATGGATGATAGATGAATGGATACTGTAGATAAATACTGTAGATAGACTGATTGATATTGTGGATGGAGGGATGAGTGGATATTGTGGATAGATGGACGGATAGATTGATAGTGATGGATGGATGCATGGATACTGTAGATAGAAACTGTAGATGGATGAATAGATATTGTGGATGGATGGATAGAAAAATGGATGATAAATAAATAGATGGATAGAATGATGGATAGGTAGGTGGATGGATTGATGGGTAGATAGATACTGTAGCTAGATGGATTGATGAATAGGTTGATAAATAATAAGGAATGGGTAGATAGATGGATAGGTGGATAGATGAATGGATATTTAATTGCATTTATCATTTTTTTCTTGCATTTTCGTATTGTTATTCCTAATTCAAATATTTCATAAGTGATTAAATAATACAATACCAAAGATAAAACTGGATCATGATCATGGTGCAGAAATTATTACAACCCAAAGAAATTTTAAGTATTATGTTATGAAAAAATATCTAAAATGAATTTTTAATAACAACAAAATGGATAAAAAAATCTGCTTTTTTAAAGGCGGTGTAGTCCTTCAGTCATTAGTAATTTAGTCATAATTTATTAGTCATAAATACACTATAAAATTGAATGACAAAGTCAAGACAAATATTTTAGTAATTTTATCTTTATATCAATAAGTTAATCAGGTTGCAACTACATTTAAGTTATAGAAAGTTTAATATAATATTTCAGTCAGTCTGATTAATGCAAGTTCAGATTTAAGTTAATTTGATTCAACAAAATATCAAGGCAGCAAGATCTTGTTTACGGTGTACTCCAATAACTGTATTTGTTTACGCATGCAAATACATATTTAACTAATGGAACCTTGCCATAAAGTGTTACCATTATTTATAGATATATAAAACGATGTCAGACAACATGACTTTCACTTGGTGCTTCAGCGAAATATATTTGTGCAGCGAGTGTGAAACTTTTAAATGCAACTCAATGTCCCACACGATGAGCAAACCCACTCTGTTGTTCTCATTTTATAATCTGTTCTCTTCCCTCTGCAATCGCCGACATGTTTCTGGAGTAGGTTGAGTCACATTCTCGATTTCACCACGTTGTTCAGATGACTCAGCTATTCTTGTGTACTATAAGAAATATCCGATTCCCCTGGGCTCTGCATCAGTACTGACGACTGTGGCACGTGTCCCTCTTTTCAGATGTTATCCTGTGAAGTGTTTGTGAGGACAGCCTGACCTAGCAGCAGGTGGAACAGCCCAGGCAAGGCCAGAATGACCCAGAACAGAAGGAACAGCTAACGCACAACTAGCTAATTAGGCAGATTCTTTAACACATTGACAAAGAACTATTGACGCTGGTCAGTCTTTGTCAAGAAGTTATTTGTTTATTTTCTTCCAAAGGATACAAGGATGCTGTTCAAAAGTTTAGATGGACAGAGACAGATAAATGGATGAATAAATGGACAGATAGATAGGTGGATGGATAGACTGACAAATGAATAGATAAATGGATGGATACAAAAGGGTGATGGGTGGATGGATGAATAGAGGTAGATAGATAGATAGATAGATAGATAGATAGATAGATAGATAGATAGATAGATAGATAGATAGATAGATAGATAGATAGATAGATAGATAGATAGATGGATGGATGGATGGATGGATGGATGGATGGATGGATGGATGGATGGATGGAAAGATACAAATGGTGATGGAGAAAATACATGGATGAATAAATGTAGAGATGGATGGATGGATGGATGGATACAAAATGGGCTAATAGATGGACGAAATAATAAATGAATAGATGGATAAATAAATTGATAAATAGACGAGTGAATGGAACAGTTGGATGGATGGACAGATGGATAGATGAAGAGAGCGATACAAAAGGGCAGTGGATGGAACAGATTGATGTATGAATAAATAGACAGATAGAGGGATGGACAAATTCATAGATGTAGAGTGATACAAAAGGGCAATGGAGGGATGTATAAATGGATGAAAGAAAAGATGAATGGATTGTAGAATAAGTGGATGGATGGATGAAAGAATAAATTGGGTGAATAAACCAAGTTGGGTGGATGGAAAAATGAATAGATGAGAGAGCAATACAAAGGGCAATGGACAAATGAATGAAAGCATAGATGGACAAATGAATAAATGGATGAATGAATGGACTGATAGATGAGTGGACGAATGGATGGATGGATGGATGGATTGATTGAAGGATAGATAGATAGATAGATAGATAGATAGATAGATAGATAGATAGATAGATAGATAGATAGATAGATAGATAGATAGATAGATAGATAGATAGATAGATAGATACAAACAAAAGGGCAATGGAGGGATAGAATAGATGGATGGATGAATAAATTTACAGAGAGTTGAGATGGATAGATGGATGAAATAATGGACAAATAAATTAGTGGATGGACTGATTAATGGATGAATAAACCAACAGTTAGATGGATTGATAGACAAATGAATAGATGGTGAGAGAGATACAAAAGGGCAATGGATGGATTAAATAATAAATTGATGTATAAATAAATAGAAAGATGGATGGATGGGTGGACAAACAAATTGATGGATGAATTAATGAATGGATGGATTGAAGGATAGATAGATAGATAGATAGATAGATAGATAGATAGATAGATAGATAGATAGATAGATAGATAGATAGATAGATAGATAGATAGATAGATAGATAGATAGATAGATAGATAGATAGATACAAAAGGGCAATGGAGGGATAGAATAGATGGATGGATGAATAAATTCACAGAGAGATGAGATGGATGGATAGATGGATACAAAAGAGCCGATAAATGGATGAAATAATGGATAGTTGGATGAATAAATAGACAAATAAAGGAGTGTATGGACTGATTGCTGGATAGATAGATAAACCAACAGATAGATGGATGGACAAAATAATAAATAAATAAATGAATAGATAGATAGATAGATAGATAGATAGATAGATAGATAGATAGATAGATAGATAGATAGATAGATAGATAGATAGAAAAGAGAAATAGATAGATAGAATAGATGGATGAATAAATGGACAGACAGATGAGTGGGTGAATGAATGATGAAAAAATTGACAGATGGATAGATACAAAAGAGCCGATTGATGGATGGAATAATAAATGGATAGATGAATAAATGGACAAATAGATAAGTGGATGGACTGATTGATGGATGGATGGATAGATGGACATGAACAGATGGAGAGAGCGATACAAAAGGGTGATGGATAGATGGATGAATGGATGAAAGCAAAGACGGATGGATAGACAATAGAATAAATGGATAGATGTGATGGACGGACGGATGGATGGATGTATGGCTGGATAATATGAGGACTGATGGATGAAGGCATGTATAAATGAACAGATCAATCTCTTCAGACAGCGGTCACCAGTCCTGTTCCTGGAGATCTACCTTCCTGCAGAATTCAGCTCCAACCCTGACCAAACACACCTGAACCAATTAATCAGCACATGAAGCAGCACTTGATAATTACCGGCAGATGTGTTTGGTGAGAGTTGCAACTCACATCTGCAGGCAGGTAACTCTCCAGGAACAGGGCTGGTGACCCCTGCTCTTAAAGCTGTATCTCAGCAAACAGAACGGCCTACTTTAATTGCAAAGTCACTATGAGTGTAAGCTGATATGCCTCGGTCATAACTCTGCAGTGTGGATGTGCATGCGATTCCCTCTCTGGACAGAAAGCCGGACAATAATGTAGTGTCTCTTATATCTGCACGCTTCCCAACAACGTGTCTCCGCGATCTGAGAGTCTGATTGGCAGACACACCTCACAGGACTGAAGGTCACATAATACACTTCAGTTTGTCTCCTTTCTGCAGAAGCTATGAATTAGGAATGACCTGCGCTCTCGTCACAGCGACTCTCTGATAGCTAGAGCTTGACTGATGTTTCTTCTACTCATTTACGTTTATTTGTATATTATGGAAGTTGAGAAGTTCTGTGTGGAGTTTGCATGTTCTCCCTGCGTTCGCGTGGGTTTCCTCCGGGTGCTCCGGTTTCCCCCGCAGTCCAAAGACATGCAGTGCAGGTGAATTGGGTTGGATAAGTTGTCCGTAGTGTATGAGTGTGTGTGTGGATGTTTCCCCAGAGATGGGTTGCGGCTGGAAGGGCATCCGCTGCGTGAAAACTTGCTGGATAAGTTGGCGGTTCATTCCGCTGTGGCGACCCCGGCTTAGAGGGACTAAGCCGACAAGAAAATCAATGAAAATTAAAAACTACTTTTATTCTAGCCGAATTAACACAAAGAAGACTTTTTCCAGAAGAAAAGGCACTTTAGGAAATACTGTGAAAAATTCCTTGCTTTGTTAAACTTATTAATTGAAAAATAAATCACAGGAGGGCGGATAATATTGACTTCAATCGTGTGTAGTCGAGTTCCTGCAGTCTTTAAATGTCAGTTCGGCAGCACATGTGAAGCGCAGAGGCTGTTTACTACTTGCGGTTTAGCTTTGCTCTTTTGATCTGCAGTTGGGAAACGTATCATTTCCCATCATGCATGTAACAGCTCTCTTCCTGTTCGTCTTCACACAGAAGCCTACTTGAGTTGGTTATGGCTCAGAATCAGGCCGGGACAAAACTGGTCCTAGATCATCACAAAGAGAAACCGCAGAACTGGACTCCCAAAGACAACTTTTCAGCACGACGAATGCGTTTAAACCTACAAAACAAACCTGATGGTGAGAATCATAACCTGAACGTCATAACCTCAACTTCCCGAACGACACCGAGCAGAGCTCTTGCGTAATAAAAGCGACTGGTCAATCATTTCACATGTCGAAATTTCCGCCCATGTCCTTGGCAAGATTCCTGACCTCAATGACTGCCGTGGATCACACTGTTCTGCAGTGTTGTCTCCCAAACAGCCCAGAACAAACATTTGATTTTAAAGCAACACGAGCTGCGTTTCAAGCAGATTCTGTGCTTTTTGTTTTGTCTGTTCCAGGAAATTAAAGCACAGCAGGTGACATTTGAGCTGTACTGGACAGTACAGAGTCCAAAATGTTGAAGGACCACTATTATGTAATGAACAATTGATGATGATGGGCTGTTGAATTGTAATAGTTTAACATGATGGAGTCTGTTATTACTCTTGTACTACGCTCTTAAATGAGCAGTTTTTCGTATTTTGTGATTTCATGTTTTGATTTTTAATTCCGCCATTTATTTATGCTTTTGAATCGCATTATGGGAGCTTGATCTTTCTACAAACAACTTTTAATCCTTGCAAAGTTCGAAAAAGTGACTTTTATTAGCATTTTTATAGTTTATAGTGCTATATTGTCAGGGTTGGTGTTGTATATTACGCTCAATGGTGGAAAGAGTACTGAAAAATCATACTCTAGTAAATATACCATTACTTGGCTAAAAATGTAGTGCAAGTAGATGTATCTGTTGTAAATCTTACTCAAAATACGAGTAAGAACCTTGGAAAAGTATTCATGAGCAGTGGGCATTGCGCTGTGAAAAGCTGTTTACATGCAGTTTGTGCAGGGATGTGTAAACGTAACATTCTGTAGTGCATTTAGTGATCTTCCTATATTCATTCCTTCCAACCTTTATTGTTTTGTCCATTTATTCATTCGTTTGTTCGTTTCTTGCTTCATTCGTTTGTTCCTTTCATTCCTCCCTTCATCCTATCACTCATTCAATCATTTGTTCGTTTCTTCATATTTTTGTTCCTTCCTTCATTTGGTCCTTTGTTCATTCATTCTTTCATATTTTGTTCCTTCATTTGGTCCTTTGTTAATTTTCCTTTATTCGTTCGTTTGTTCATTCGCTCATTCATTGACTGAATTGCTTGTTCCTTCATATTTTTGTTTCTTCCTTTAGGTCCTTTGTTCATTTATTCATTCGTTTGCTCATTCATTCCTTCAGTCCTTTTATATTTTTGTTCCTTCCTTCATTGGGTCCTTTGTTCGTTCCTTCCTTAGTTTGCTCAGTCCTTCCTTGAATTCTTCATTCATTTGGTCTTTCCTTTGTTCCTCCATTCATTCACTCATTCATTTGTTCATATTTTGTTCCTTAGTTCATTCATTTGCTCATTCATTCGTTCGTTTCTTCATATTTATGTTCCTTCCTTCATTGGTTCCTTTCATTAATTAATTCATTCATTCAAATTTGTTCCTTCATTATTTCCTGTTCATTCATATTTTTGTTCCTTCCTTCATTAGGTCCTTCATTCATTCATTCATTTGTTTGTTCATATGTTTGTTCCTTCCTTTATTAGGTCCTTTGTTATTTCATTCATTCCTTCCTTACTTAGTTTGCTCAGTCCTTCCTTGAATCCATTCTTGATTCATTTGGTTTTTCATTTGTTCCTCCCTTCTTTCATTTACTCATTCATTCGTTTATTCATTAATATTTTGTTCCTTACTTCATTAGGTCCTTTGTTCATCTATTCATTCATTCATTTCTTCTTTCCTTCCTTAGTTTGTTCAGTCTTTACTTGTGTCCTTCCTTCATTAGTCCAATACTTCCTTTGTTCGGTCCTTACATTCCTTGCTCTCCATCCTTCATTCGGCCCTTCTTTCCTTCATTAGTTCAGTCCTCCCTTTATTCCGTCCTTTCTTCATTCAGAGTATATAGACTGTAATTACTTGATACATTTGTGATACAATAACATCTTATTTTCCAACTAAATAAAAAAAAACATTTTAAACACTTCAGCTTTTTAAAGCAGTTCTGAATTAACCAAAATAAAAGTCTCTCAGGCGAGTTTGGGAATTTTGTGCTCCTGAGGGACAAAAACAAGTCCAAACTGCAGTTTATTCAATCAATGTTCAGAGAGCCTGGCTTTGGTCCAGTGAATATACAGGTTGCACGTGCCGCAGGGTTATTTATATACTCGTCTATCTCAGCAATAAAACACTGAATTGGCATTTACAGAGAGAGCTGTAACAGTTAAGTCACTTTAATGACCCCACAAAGCTAAGGCAGAAGCTTAAAGGCCCAATATACTTTCAGGAACAAACAAAAAGGTATTATTTGCATTTGCAGCAATTTACGGTCATCTAGACACCGCGCACAGTCCAGAGACTGCCATTTAGGTGAATATGTAAATACTGTAGGGCCACTTGGTGGCTTAGTGGTTAGTACTGTTGCCTTATAGCAAAAAGGTCGCTGGTTCGAGTCCTGGGTGGATCTGTTGGTATTTCTGTGTGGAGTTTGCATGTTCTCCCCTTGTTGGTATGGGTTTCCTCCGGGTGCTTCGGTTTCCCCCACAGTCCAAACACTCACGCTATAGGGAAATTGAAAAAACTAAACTGGCTGTAGTGAGTGTGTATGGATGTTTTCCAGTACTGGGTTTCACCTGGAAGTGCATCTGCTGTGTAAAACATGCTGGAAATGTTGGCGGTTCATTCTGCTGTGGCGACTCCTAATGAATGAATGAATGTAAATACTCTCAAAAAAAATAAACACACAGTAAAATGACAGCTGTGAGAAAACAGTGGAGAAATAATTTGATTATAGTGGATGTTGGCTCTTTAACCCAGCACTCCTTTCAAACAAAGTCATTTATAGCCTTTTGTATGGTAGATTGATTAAGAACTAGCAGTTTTAAATTATTATATTGTCAATGCTGCTTTCAGTTGTATATACACTTTGTTCTATTATTAAACGTCTTTTCTTTGTTTATGCCTTTACTTGCAGACATCTGAACTCGCAAGACTGAGCTGAAGAAATAAGATGGAGTTTTCCATGTCATTAAGGGCGGAGCCACCAAGCCACACCCACATATTACATCATCGCCAAGAGCCGGTGGTAGGTTTAATGTGTTTATCGTCTACTTTTGCTGACCTGTTTGAAACTCATGAAACAAACTGCCACAAAGTCACGTCTGTTAATTCTGTGGTCTATCTTAAAGGTTATTAGGGCTATGTCCACTTGTTTGCTCAAGAATGCCACATAAACGGGTATTCAGAAACCGTATTATTTATAATTATAAAAAAGTTTTTAAAAAACACCAAAAATATTGAGGACTCATCCAAAGATTTTTGTCCAACCAAAAGCTCTGACACCTACATTCTGCCATTGGTCAGATGGAAAGACGGATGGACATCTCCATTCATTAAAGCAAAATCCTTAAGATGGATGTGTGGTAGATGGATAGATTATTCTCCAGAATTAGAAAACTGCACCACACATTAATTCTCCCACAGACTAGATAGATAGATGGATGAATAAATGAATGAATGAATGGATGGTGGGATGAATGGATGGGTGGATGGATAAATGGATGGATGGATGAATGGATGAATGAATGGGTTGATAAATGGGTGGATTGATGGATAAATTGATGTATGGATAAATGGATGGATGGATGGATGGATGGATGGATAAATGAATGAGTGGATGGATAAATGAATGAATGGATGGATGGATGGATAAATGAATGAGTGGATGGATGGATGGATGGATGGATAAATGAATGAGTGGATTGATGGATGGATGGATGGATGGATGGATAAATGGATGGATAGATGAATTGGATGGATGGATGGATAGATAAATGAATGGATGGATGATAAAGTGGATGGATGGATGGATGGATGGATGGATGGATGGATAAATGAATTAGTGAACAGATGGATGGATGGATTGATAAATTAGATGGATGGATGGATGGATGGATAAATTGGATGGATGGATGGATAGATAGATGGATGGATGGATAAATGAATGGATGGATGGATAAATGAATGGATGGATGATAAATTGGATGGATGGATGGATGGATGGATAAATGAATTAGTGAGCAGATGGATGGATGGATTGATAAATTAGATCGATGGATGGATGGATGGATGGATGGATGTATGGATAAATTGGATGGATGGATAGATAAATGAATGGATGGATGGATAAATGAATTAGTGAACGGATGGATGTATGGATAAATGAATTAGTGAACGGGTGGAGGTATGGATGGATGGATGGATGGATAAAAACAATGAAAATCTAAAGTCTGTATTAAAAACTGTACTAAAATATTGATGACTCATCCTGCACCAGAGATTTTTGTCCAACCAAATGCTGTCATTCTGCCACAGACTAGATGGATAGGTGGATGGATGTATAGATAGAGGTATATATGGATGGAGGAATGAATAGACAAAAGGATGGGTGTATAGATAGACTGATGGATGGCTATCTACTCCATTCATTCAAACAAAATCCTTCATGTGGATGGATGGATGGATCAAACCATCGAAACCATCGTCTTTAGTGAAAACAGTACCAAACATATTGATGACTCATCCTGCACCAAATATTTATGTCCAATCATATGCTCTCCAGAATAAGTCATCTTCACCGCACAAGAACTCTCCCACAGACTAGACGGATTGATGGATGGATGGATAGATAGATGGATAAATGAATGAATAAATGGATGGATGGATTGATGGACCGATCGACCGACCGATAGATAGATAGATAGATAGATAGATAGATAGATAGATAGATAGATAGATAGATAGATAGATAGATAGATTGTCCATTCATTAAAGCAAAGTATTAGTAAAAGCACACTGTTGGTGTTTGCTGAGTCTAGCAGTAATCAAGTCAAACACAATGCTGTGGGAAAAGCTTTGTCAACTTCACACAATACAACTGAAAAGAGCACACTTTAGCTGTGAGAAGCAGCCTCTCTCTCTGTCTCTCTCTCTCTCTCTCTCTCTCTCTCTCTCTCTGTTTAACCACACAGTTTGACCTCAGGCTCGGCATTAGTGTGTCTTGATGACGGCATGTACACAGGGACCTATTACTGACCCTTATTCAAACTCAACAACGATACGTAATGTACAGGCGCACTATTTACGTTACGCTCATGTGCGTATATCACACAATGGCACAGCCCGAGGGTACGTGTGTGTGTGTGTGTGTGTGTGTGTGTGTGTGTGTGTGTGTGTGTGTGTGTGTGTGTGTGTGTGTGTGTGTGTGTGTGTGTGTGTGTGTGTGTGTGATGTACTCAGGGTGGGACCCTAAACAGGGATTTCGCTTTATCAAAAGACTTAACCATTCCTAACGGAGCGAAACAACAGAGCCCACCCACTTTTAAAAGCAGCTTTTGTTACAGGACGTTTCCCATTAATTATTTTCATAGTGATCACAAGTCAAGTCAAAGGTAAAAAAAAAAGAGATGCCAAAAGGTGTCGTCATTTCATAGATGTTTTTCCACTTTTTTTATGTGGGGGAAAAACTGAGACCACTTGAAAATTCAATTAATTTAATCCGTGGTTTAGGTTAAGTTACATGTAATTATGCATAGTTAATTGTAATCATTATAATAAATAAACAAGACGACGCTCTAGGCTAGTTTTTAACAGTGGACAGCACTCTAGGCTTATGTTAGGCAGCAGATAGCGCTCTAGGCTAGTTTTTAACAATGGACAGCGCTCTAGGCTTGTGTTTGGCAGCAGATGGCGCTCTACGCTAGTTTTTAACGGCAGACGGTGCTCTAGGCTAGTTTTTAGCAGCAGACGGTGCTCTAGGCTAGTGTTTAGCAGCAGATGGCGCTCTAGGCTAGTTTTTAAAGGCAGACGGTGCTCTAGGCTAGTTTTTAAAGGCAGACGGTGCTCTAGCATCGTTTTTAGCAGCAGATTGCGCTCTAGGCTAGTGTTTAGCAGCAGATGGCGCTCTAGGCTAGTGTTTAGCAGCAGATGGCGCTCTAGGCTAGTTTTTAACTGTAGATTGCGCTCTAGGCTAGTGTTTAGAAGCAGATGGCGCTCTAGGCTAGTTTTTAACTGTAGATTACGCTCTACGCTAGTTTTTCTCAGCAGGTGACGCTCTAGGCTAGTTTTTAAAGGCAGACGGTGCTCTAACATAGTTTTTAGCAGCAGATGACGCTCTAGGCTAGTTTTTAAAGGCAGACGGTGCTCTAGCATAGTTTTTAGCAGCAGATGACACTCTAGGCTAGTTTTTAACTTTAGATTACGCTCTAGGCTAGTTTTTAACAGCAGATTACGCTCTAGGCTAGTTTTTAACAGCAGATTACGCTCTAGGCTTGTTTTCTACAGCAGATGGTGCTCTTAGGCTAGTTTTTAACAGTGGACAGCGCTCTTGGCTAGTTTTTGGCATCAGATTAACAGCTTGAGCACCATCTGCTGTTCAAAACAAAACTTAAAATTGAATCCAGAGAGAGCAGTGATGCAATATTAAAAAAAATCCCAGAATTATTGCAGTACTGATTTCTAGAAACAGTTTTTCACCATGTAGCTCTAGTAGCACTCTTACCTCTAACTTACAGCTCATGCTAGATCTTCAGATATCTTTAAATGAATGTGACTTTTACTTCCAGTAGGGTACATACTGTTACAATCTATTCAGGCACAATCCATAATCACATTATAACATCGATCCAAGCCAACTTTTTCATGCGGTGTAAACTATGGAAGTTGACAGAACATCAATATCCCAACATCCTCACCTCACGGCAGATGTCAATAACACACGCACACACACATGTATGAAAAGCCAAACAAGCCGTGCCCTCTAGCAGTTAATGAGAGGACAGATTAACAAGGCTCCCATTAAAATGAGAACAAATCCTTCACACACACACACACACACACACACACACACACACACAGAGGGAGAGAGAGAGAGAGAGAGAGGTCTCGGCAGAATTGGAAGTCAAAGTAATCATGGTTAAGACAATTAAATGCTGTTTTGAACTCCAGAGATTGAGAACCTTATTTATTTAACACCGCATTTCATTCGGTATTCTTCAAGAAACAAGCAAAGGGATGCATTGTTCCTGTATCGATTTATTCTCCAGGGATTTTTGGCATGTAGGAAATGTTCTCAGGGCAGCTCATGCTGACCACAACAAAAGCAAGGCCTAAACACAAGCATGAAATAACCGCTGGCTCTTTGTTGAGACTTTTTAAAACTCATATAGGTCGGCATACTGTAGTAAACATCTATATTTTAAATGATATTATGTGAAGCCAGCACAGTGGGCGTGCGTTTCTGCTTTCGGATGTATTGTTTTTGTCAGGAAATCTTATGAAACCAAAATGAGAAGTGCAGCTGGAAGCACGAATGCCTGTTTGCAGTTAAATGTGTTTTTCTGGAATTAAACGGTGTCCCTGAAGTATTGTTATAAACATGCAAAATGGTGATTTTATTATAGCCGACATGACATATTTCCATGTATAAGAATGCCTTTTTTGCAGTAAACAAGCAGTGTATTTTGCTTAAATTAAAACATTATTTATCTGACCTCACCCTTGTTGCGTAATGGGTTTTATGGCATGTATATATTGTTTTATTGAGTGCTGGAGGTATAGGTGTTATTGCATGTTCTCACATGCTGAGGCTGTAATGTATTTGTTATTATGGCCTTGAATGGAATTCATTAGTCACTCAGCAACATCTGACTCATGCTCTTCGCATTCAAATTTGGACTTTGGAGACATAAACAACCCAGCACCGTACACAAAACCACAATTATTAAGTTACACAAGAGTGACGATGGGCAATAATGTGATTTTGATCTGGATTCTGCTTAAGAGGAAGTGAATGTTAATGTAACATGTTTTTGGTTTGGTGATTTTTAGTTATTCAGATTAAGCTTGAAAATTTGTAACTTAAATTTGCATTAATTCAACTTCTTTTTAAAATGATGAATGATTGATAATCAAATTTGTGCAGAATGACTACATTACCTATACGGACGCTATATGGAAACTTTTCAACAATTAAAGTGCTGCAAAAAGCAAAATACAGCAAAAAGCACAAAAGTTTTTTTTTTTTTTTTTTTTACAGCTGATGGCACTTTTACCTAGAGTCCTGTTTAAAACTAGCCTAGAGCGCCAGCTGCTGTTAAAAATTAGCCTAAAGTGTTGTTAAAAAAACTATCCTAGAGTGCTGTCTTCTGTTTAAAAAGTAGCCTAGAGCAACGTTTGTTGTTAAACTAGCCTAGAACGCCATCTGTTGTAAAACTAGCCTAGAGCGCTGTCTTCTGTTTAAAAAGTAGCCTAGAGCAACGTTTGTTGTTAAACTAGCCTAGAACGCCATCTGTTGTAAAACTAGCCTAGAGCGCTGTCTACTGTTTAAAAAGTAGCCTAGAGCAACGTTTGTTGTTAAACTAGCCTAGAACGCCATCTGTTGTAAAACTAGCCTAGAGCGCTGTCTACTGTTTAAAAAGTAGCCTAGAGCAACGTTTGTTGTTAAACTAGCCTAGAACGCCGTCTGTTGTAAAACTAGCCTAGAGCGCTGTCTTCTGTTTAAAAAGTAGCCTAGAGCAACGTTTTTTGTTAAACTAGCCTAGAACGCCATCTGTTGTAAAACTAGCCTAGAGCGCTGTCTACTGTTTAAAAAGTAGCCTAGAGCAACGTTTGTTGTTAAACTAGCCTAGAACGCCATCTGTTGTAAAACTAGCCTAGAGCGCTGTCTACTGTTTAAAAAGTAGCCTAGAGCAACGTTTGTTGTTAAACTAGCCTAGAACGCCATCTGTTGTAAAACTAGCCTAGAGCGCTGTCTACTGTTTAAAAAGTAGCCTAGAGCAACGTTTGTTGTTAAACTAGCCTAGAACGCCGTCTGTTGTTAAACTAGCCTAGAGCACCGTCTACTGTTTAAAAAGCAGCCTAGAGCAATGTTTGTTGTAAAACTAGCCTAGAGAGCTGTCTACTGTTTAAAAAGTAGCCTAGAGCACAGTCATTTGTTAAACTAGCCTAGAGCATTATCTACTATTTAAAAAGTAGCCCAGAACCCTGTCTGTTGTTAACAAATAGCCTAGAGCATTGACTGCTGTTAAAAAAGTAGCCTAGAGCAACGTTTGTACTTAATAGTCTAGAGCACCATCTGCTGTTTAAAACTAACCTAGAGCGTTGTCTACTGTTTAAAAAGTAGCCTAGACTGCTGTCTGTTGTTAAGAAACTAGCCTAGAGCGTTGTCTACAGTTAAAAACTAGTCGAGAGCACCGTCTGCTAATAAAACAAGCCTAGAGCATCAGTTTTTACAGCAGATGGAACTCTAGGTTATATTTCAAACACTAGATGCCATTCTAGGCTAGTTTTTAACCGCAGACTATGCTCTGTTATTTTTTTAACACTTAATGGCGCTCTAGGCTACTCTTTAACAATAGACAGCTCTGTATGCTAATTTTTACAGCAGATGGCGCTCTAGGCTAGTTTTTAACAGGGGATGATTCTCTAGGCTTGCCTTTAACACCAAATAATGCTTTAGGCTAGTTTTTAACAATAGATGGCGCTGTAGGCTAGTTTTTAAACAGCAGAAGATGCTCTAGGCTAGTTTTTAACGCTAAATATTGCTCTAGGCTAGGTTTTGAATGTTTAGCACCAGAAATTGTGCAGAAAGACTACATTACCCATGATGCTCTACGGAAACGTTGGACCAATTAGAGTGCAATTCATTTATTTATTTATTTTTTACTGCAGACGGCGCTGTAGGCTAGTTTTTAAACAGCAGAAGATGCTCTAGGCTAGTTTTTAACGCTAAATATTGCTCTAGGCTAGGTTTTGAATGTTTAGCACCAGAAATTGTGCAGAAAGACTACATTACCCATGATGCTCTACGGAAACGTTGGACCAATTAGAGTGCAATTCATTTATTTATTTATTTTTTACTGCAGACGGCGCTCTAGGCTAGTTTTCGAATGTTTCATATCTGAAGTTGTGCAGTGTAGATACTTCCACTAATTAGAGCGCTTTAGCAAGCAAAATGTATTAAGCTCCGCCCAATCAACACTAACCTCAGCAAAAATATGAACAATTATTTTGCATATGCTGACATGACAACTTTTTATCGTGTAAAGGCTTTAAAAACAACTGAAATTTGTATATTATGTAACATGTGACAAGGTAGCTATTTTGTATATCTTTTTTTTTTTATTTATTTGATTTTTCTTTATACTGTACTATGATTTGTATTATTTTCACATTGTTCATAACTTAAGAAAGAAAGAAAATCCCCTCAGACCGAAAACAAACCCCTCCCCCGCCGTGTGCCCATTCTCCGCACGGTTGTTTTGGTGGGAGTGCAGCGGTTTCAGAAGTGGGCGAGACTCACAGACCCACAGTTGACCCTCACATAACAAAACCTGCACTGAAACCCAAACCTAACCTATATATGCGTTCTCGCAGCCTCGCCAAAAGAGCTGCTGCGCTCCAGAAATGTTGTTCGCTGTGCTTGTCCTCAAGTGACCCGCAGCAGAAGTGAGTACATCCCGTTCCTGTGATATTAATAGCTCCCTTGCGTCACCAAACTGCGCTAGACTGCTCTGCTAGACACGCGATGCAGAAGCGCATTCACGCGCCGAATAAACAGCGTTATAAAGCCGATATCTATCCGGCATCTGACGGATGTCTGGGTCGGATGTAGAAACGTGTGGGCGAGCAATACGTGATGCATTGGGTTTTACTGTACTGAACAAAGTAAACAATACACTATGCATGGCTGGTACTAAATTACAAGCTTCCTTAATTAATAAGATGGTTTTATATTTGCACATACGTTCAGTGACAACTTGTGACATGCTTGCTGTAGTGTTTACTTTGAATATTAGGTCTGAAATCGCATGCAAGTGCGGACTGATTTGGGAGCCCTAAAGAAAGTCCTGGTATGGGGCCGTAGCATTGAAACTCTTATTTTTCTCTGTAGATTAGGTTTTATTTATTATTTATTAATTTATTTGGTAAATAAACTGCATGTTTAAATATATATATTTAATATTTAAAGGAACCTTTCTCTTCTTAAGAACACTTTTCATATATATACATATCTTTCCAGTTATTTTTCACAGTATTTGCCTTGTCTAAAATTAATGAAGGTTAATGAATTATTAAAACAAATATGCACACACACACACACACACACACACACACACACACACACTCACTATACAGACCCTAATAATATAATTTATCCATATTCCTTTTTTTTTAAGCCACAATATTATTGATACTGCTTCATATATTGATATACCTTAAGGTAAATATTACATCGCCATTGCTGTCTATTGAAGGTGTGTGCATACTGTCAACGACGATCGGAGAGGAGGGAGGGGGGGGGGGGGGGGTCAGTGCTATGTCAGTGGCACCAATCATTCACCAATATTTTAGTGGCTGCATTTTATTCATTTATTTGCTTGTATGTTTGTTTATTTGTTTGTTTGCTTTTTTTATTTATTCATTTGTTTGCTTTTTTATTTTTTCGTTTGTTTGTCTGTTTATTTGTTTATTTATTTGTTTGTTTGCTTGTCAATGTATTTATTTGTCTGTTCGTTTGTTTGTTTATTCATTCATGTATTTATTTGTTTGTTCATTTATTTGTTTGTTTGCTTGTTTATTTATTCATTAATTAATTTGTTTGTTTGTTTGTGTATTTATATATTTATTTGTTTATTTATTTAATTGTTTATTCATTTGTTTGTTTGTTTATTTGCTTGTTTGTTTATTAGATTTTTTTGTTTATTTATTTATTTGTCTGTTTATTTGTTTGCTTGTTTATTCATTCATTCATTTAATTATTTGTTTGTTTGTTTATTTATTTTTATAGTTTAATTATTTATTTATTTGCTTGTTTTTATTCACTTATTTTAGTTTTTGTTAGGTTGTTTTTAATTTTTTTGTTTGTTTGTTTGTTTACTTGCTGCTTTATTAATTCATTTATTTATTTTTGTTTGTTTGTTTGTGGTTTGTTTTTATTTATTTATTTATCTATCTATTTTTTTGTTTCTTTGTTTGTTAGTTTGTTTATTTGTTAATTTGTTTATTTATTTATTTGTTTGTTCGTTTATTTATTTAAATATTTTACGTTTACGTAAGTACATGTACTTTAATAATATCTACAGCAAAGTCTTTGGGGTGGCCACAGGGGTTGCCAGAGTTTACACAGTTGTTGCATTGCTCCCGTGTCTGGAGGTAATAATAATAATAATAATAATAATAATAATAATAATAATAATATAAATACTGCACCACTATGATGACAGGCTTTGGCTGAGAAATTTCAGAATGACCAAAACATTTCAGGTGTTTTACCATGTGCTGTTATTATTTCATAATTATTAATTATTACATAAATATTACATAATTACACTAAAACCAAATGACCTAACATTTTTTATGCGCATGCTGGAATTTATTCAGTAAACGTGTTTCCATCGTAATTTATGCGCATCAATTGAAAAAATTTATCGCGTTCAGTTGTGTACATGGATTTTTTTTAATGCACATCTTGCCATTTCCATTAAGCACAATTTTTTAATGCAATTAGTCCAAAATTTGCATAAAATAGGTGAATAAAAAGTGCTATCAGGTTTGCGTCAAAGTCATTTTAACAGTTTCTGATTATCGGCCAATCAGAATCAACAATCAAGCTCCGTAATGTAACTCTATTTAAAGTCCCAAACAAATTTGCAGGCAGTGCAAGCAGCATGTATAAATATAGCCAGAGACCCTCCAGCCCCACGTCTGTCTACCTAAGGAAGCGTCACATCCCGTCTCAAAACCAGCAATTACGAGCCCCATGCAAGTGACCGCCATCAGTGGGTCTGGGTTCAGTCAGTTCACGCAGAGCCTCGCCCAGACAGCAGGCACCATGCAAATTACAGCGCAGCCCCGAAACACACACACCCACTTACAATTAGCAGAGAGACAGCGGAAGAGCAGAGCGCACGAAGAGCAAAGCAGGAGCGCAGAGGCCGTTTTATTACCCATGAGGCCGTTTTTGTGCTGCCGTCAGACACTGAGGCCCAATTCTATTTTTGGTAACACTTTACAATAACAGCGCATGAATAATGATGAGCTAATATGTAGACTAAACATTATTATGAATTAATGAGGCAGCGCGGTGGCGCAGTGGGTAGCTGAAGGTCGCTGGTTTGAGACCCGGCTGGGTCAGTTGGCATTTCATTGTGGAGTTTGCATGGTCTCTCCATGTTGGCGTGGGTTTCCTTCAAGTGCTCCGTTTTCTCCCGACAATCCAAGCACATGCGCTTTAGGGGAACTGATAATGCATAAAAAACATAAGTCGCCGGTTCATTCCACTGTGGTGACCCCTGATTAATAAAGGGACTAAGTCGTAAAGAAAATGATTGAATTAATTAATTAACGATGAGTTAATGCATGTGCTAATCATGAACTAACTTTAACTACAACATCACAAGAATTGTTCTCGTGTGAATAACGACGACCCTAATAACTAGTTAGTGCACATTGCTAATTAATGTATTAATTAACATTTAAGTTTAAGCTAGGGCTGTGTGTGTTGATTTTAGGTTGGACGTTGGGTTTGGATGTCAACCCGATCCAAACAAAATGCAACGTCCCCATGACATTGGTTCACATCCTCAATCTGACGTCATGTTGACATCTTGTGCCTGCGTGTGTCTGGTATTTTCATGCTATGGTGTTGCTACAGTTTTCATGTTATTACTATGTTGCTATGGACAGTTTAGCATGTTGCTAGCATATTTCTAGAGTGTTTCGTCTGGTGTTTAGAATGTTGCTAGAATGTTTTGTCTCGTGTTTAGCATGTTGCTAGAATGTTTTATCTGGTGTTAGCATGTAGCTAACATTACTTGGTGGTTTTGTCTGGCATTTAGCATGTTGCTAGAATGCTTTGTCTGGTGTTTAACTTGTTGTTAGCATGTTGCTTGGTTATTTTGTCTGCCGTTAAACATGTTGCTACTGTAGATCATTTTGTTTGATGTTTAGCATGTTGCTAACACATTTCTTGGTTGTTTTGTCTGGCATTTAACATGTTGCTAGAATGTTTTGTCTGATGTTTATTATGTCGCTAACACATTTCTTGGTTATTTTGTCTGGCATTTAACATGTTGCTAGAATGTTTTGTCTGTTTATTATGTTGCTAACACATTGCTTGGTTGTTTTGTCTGACATTTAGCATGTTGCTAGAATGTTTTGTCTGTTTATTATGTTGCTAACACATTGCTTGAATGTTTTGTCTGGAATTTAACATGTTGCTTGAATGTTTTGTCTGGAATGTAGCATGTTGCTAAATGTTTTGTCTGGTATTTAGCATGTTGCTAACACATTGCTTGGTTGTTTTGTCTGGAATTTAGCATGTTGCTTGAATGTTTTGTCTAGAATGTAGCATGTTGCTAAATGTTTTGTCTGGTATTTAGCATGTTGCTAACACATTGCTTGGTTGTTTTGTCTGGAATTTAGCATGTTGCTTGAATGTGTTGTCTGTTTATTATGTTGCTAACACATTGCTTGGTTGTTTTGTCTGGCATTAACATGTTGCTTGGTTGTTTTGTCTGACATTTAGCATGTTGCTAACATATTGCTTGGTTGTGTTGTCTGGCATTTAACATGTTGCTAGAATGTTTTGTCTGTTTATTATGTTGCTAACACATTTCTTGTTTTTTTTGTCTGGCATTTAGCATGTTGCTAGAATGTTTTCTCTGTTTAGCATTTTGCTAAAACATTGCTTGAATGTTTTGTCTGGAATGTAGCATGTTGCTAAATGTTTTGTCTGGTATTTAGCATGTTGCTAACACATTGCTTGGTTGTTTTGTCTGGAATTTAGCATGTTGCTTGAATGTTTTGTCTGTTTATTATGTTGCTAACACATTTCTTGGTTGTTTTGTCTGGCATTTAGCATGTTGCTAGAATGTTTTGTCTGTTTATTATGTTGCTAACACATTTCTTGGTTGTTTTGTCTGGCATTTAGCATGCTGCTAGAATGTTTTCTCTGTTTAACATTTTGCTAAAACATTGCTTGAATGTTTTGTCTGGAATGTAGCATGTTGCTAAATGTTTTGTCTGGTATTTAGCATGTTGCTAACACATTGCTTGGTTGTTTTGTCTGGAATTTAGCATGTTGCTTGAATGTTTTGTCTGTTTATTATGTTGCTAACACATTTCTTGGTTGTTTTGTCTGGCATTTAGCATGTTGCTAGAATGTTTTGTCTGTTTATTATGTTGCTAACGCATTGCTTGGTTGTTTTGTCTGGCATTTAGCATGTTGCTGGAATGTTTTGCCTGGTGTTTAGCATGTAGCTAACGCATTGCTTGGTTGTTTTGTCTGTCATTTAGCATGCTGCTAGAATGTTTTCTCTGATGTTTAGCATGTTGCTAACACATTGCTTGGTTGTTTTGTCTGTTATTTAACATGTTTCTAGATTGTTTTGTCTTGTGTTTAACAGGTTGTTAGCGTGTTGCCTGATTGTTTTGTCAGGTATTTATCATGTTGCTAGCATGTTGCTTGGATGTTTTATCTGTTGCTTGATATGTGAATAGAATGTTTTGTCTGCTGTTTAGCATGTTGTTAGCTTGTCGCTTAATTGTTATGTTTGGTGTTTTGAATGTTGCTAGTATGTTGCTAGAGTGTTTTGTCTATCTTTTTTGTCATGTTGCTAACATATTGCTTGATTGTTTGTGTCTCTTGTGTCTTGTTTGTATCATCAAAAGTATTAGTGTGAATATACCCTGCTGAAAAAGCCTAAGCTGGTTGGCTGGTTTTAGCTGGTTGACCAGGCTGGTTTTAGAGGGGTTTTGGCCATTTCCAGGCGGGTTTCCAGCCATTTCCAGCCTGGTCTTAGCTGGTCAGGCTGGGAGATGACCAGCCAAAACCAGCTATGTCCAGCTTAAACCAGGCTGGTCCAGCTGGTTTTAGCTGGATTTAGCTGGTCATTTTCCAGCCTGACCAGCTAAGACCAGGCTGGAAATGGCTGGAAACCAGCCTGGAAGTGGCCAAAACCCCTCTAAAACCAGCCTGGTCAACCAGCTAAAGCCTAGGCTGGTTTAAGCTGGATCTTTCAGCAGGGTATAATAAACTAAAATTAAAAACCTCAAAAGAAACACTTATTACTACTCAACCAAATGTTATGGTAATGATCAGAGTTGTTATATTGGTGCACCGCTAGCTTGCTGTTCATTCAAGTATTTATGCTTGTAATGGATTACAAAATAGCCAACATTTGAGTGTAATAGGAATATCCAGAATGTTCATGTAAAGCAGCATAGCAACTGAACACCGAATGTTGGAGATTCCTCTTCTGAAATATGCCGTTTGTTCTCTTCACACTTCCAAACAGCAGGACATTGTGAAAGTGGGTCAAATATTTGCAATCTGAGAGAGCCGTGGTGTTATTTTACTTGAAGCCTATATGTATTTTAGATTGCAGGAGTTCACCTAAAGGCTGAAACGTGCACGTATATTGGGTGTCCTTTCTACAGATAACACATGGCACATGCTAATCTGATTTAGCCTTTACCCACAGTCAGCTTGAGCAGGTATCTTCTGTCCAGTCGGCTGAAGCGCAGCCAATTACCACATTTCCTTCCCATTTGTTGTGACTCCCCCTCCTCACACACACACACACACACACACACACACACACACACACACACACACACACACACACACACCATCTGTGCTTCAGATAATACATCCACAGATAACGTCCCATTAATACAAGGCAGGACAGCTATCATCAGCAAGATTAAACGCATGCTAATAGGCTCTTCAGTCTGTGGCTCGGATGAAACGGGTCTTGAACTCATGTTTGTAATTTTTTTTGTTTGAAATGCAGAATCAAAGATGGACATGTTTTATGAATGTCCTCGGCGCATCTTTGATCCGGCTCAGTATCAGGTTTCTTTTGATTTGACTCCAATTTGTCTCGTTGATCTGTATGCGATTGATTCACTATAAGGGAAGCAGTTCACGAGAGTCTTTTGTTCGTAAATTGAACTTTACATCTTCTGCTACTCATTTGTTGGTGAAATGAATCATTTGATGATCCATTTGTTCATGACTCTGACTTCCGGACACTAGGTTTTTGGTTTACTAAATAACTGAATCATTAACCATTGAACATGATTCACTAAAGAAAACCAGTTCATGAGAGTCAATTGTCTGTGAACTGGATACTAATCTTGTTTCTTTATATTCACTATATAAGAATCAGTTCAAGGGAGTCTTTTGTTCATAAATTGGACTTTACAAATTCTGCTTGGTTTTGATTCTCTTTAAGACTCATTTGTTGGTGAAATGAACCATTTGTTCATGAATCTGACTCGTAGACACAAAGTTTTTGGTTCACTAAAGAACTGATTCTTTTGAATCACTTAACCATTGAATGTGATTCACTAAAGAAAACCGGTTCATGTGAGTCAATTGTCTGTGAACTGTATACTGATTTTGCTTCTTTTGTATTCATTATAAAAGAATCAGTTCACGAAAGTCTTTTGTTCGTAAATTGGACTTTACATGTTCTGCTTTGTCTTTAATTCTCTTTGATTCATTTGATGGTGAAATGGATCATTTGGTGAACCATTATTCATGAATCTGACTTCCTGACACTTGGAGGTTTTTGGTTTACTAAAGAACTGACTCTCATGAATCACTTCACCATTAAATATGACTCACTTAAGAAAACCAGATCATATGAGTCACTTGTATGTGCATATAGCATATAAACATGGCATATATATCATATTCAATGGCTTTATTTGCGCCCTGCAGCCCTACACTAAGATGCTCATCATTGTAGAGTTTCTATTATAGCCGTATGTTTGAGTCACCATTGAACCTCTGTGAGGAACAACAAATCTGCTGTATGGGTCATTTCCAAGACAGCAAGAGACGAAAATAGCCACGTCTGCTGTGTTACTCACCAAACAGGCATATGGCATTACTGCAGCACACACGTTTACACTAGCCAGCCTATAGCATCCTATAACTAACCCAGATTATAGAGAAGCTAACCAGGGCCTGTCTACAGTAGCAAACTGTCCATTATACAAATGACTCTTATGAATCAAAACAAAACAGTAGAATCTGTGTAGATCAATTCATAAAGTGACTCATATTAACAGACTCTCTCATTAGTGAATCATAAGCAAACAGTGTAAAGTGTCAAGTGATTCATGAACAAATGACCTTTTTTAGGCAGTTCAATTAGTGAATCAAAAGTTAAAGTAAGATCTTGACTGTCTGATTTATGAACAAATGACTCTTATGATCCTTTATGTTCTGGTGAATCAAAATAAACAGTTGGATCAGTGTAGTTCAGTTCATAAAGAATTGACTCATATTGGCTGGTTCTTGCTAGTGAATCAAGCAGTGTCGAGTGTAAAGTGATTCATGAACAAATGACTCTAATGAATCAAAACGAAACAGTAGAATCTGTGTAGATCAATTCATAAAGTGACTCATATTAACAGACTCTCATAAGTGAATCATAAGCAAACAGTGTCAAGTGTAAAGTGATTCATGAACAAATTACCTTTTTTAGGCTGTTTAATTAGGGAATCAAAAGCAAAAGTAAGGTCTGGACTGTCTGATTCAAGAATAAATGACTTTTATGAAACTATGTTCAAGTGAATCAAAATGAAATAGTAAGATCCATGTAGTAAAATTGCTGAAGAGAATCCAAAACTGAAATGAAGTCTGGATTGTCTAATTCATAATTCATGTTCTAGTGAATCAAAATAAAATTGAATCGGTGTTCAATTCATAAAGAAGTGACTCATTGACAGGCTCTTGTTAGTGAATCATAATGTCAAGTGATTCATGAACAAATGATTTTTTTAGGCAGTTCAACTAGTAAATCAAAAACTAAAGTAAGGTCTGGACAGTCTGATTCAAGAATAAATGACTCTTATGAACCCGTGTGCTCTAGTGAATCAAAACAAACAGTTAGATCAGTGTAGTTCATTTCATGAAAAAGTGACTCATATTAGCTGGTTCTTGCTAGTGAATCAAGCAGTGTCGAGTGTAAAGTGATTCATGATCAAATGACTCTTATGAATCAAAACAAAACAGTTGGATCAGTGTTGGTCAATTCATGAAGAAGTGACTAATATTAGCTCATATTAAGCATACAGTGTTAAGTGTAAAGTGATTTGTTCATGAATAGTAATAATTCTGGAATAAACTTGTGTTCTAGTGAATCAAAATAAAACTGTAGGATCCGTGTATTCAGTTCATAAAAAAGTGACTCATGAGCTGGTTGTTGGTGAATCATAACCAAACAGTGTCAAGTGTAAAGTGATTCATGAACACATTACTTCTAAATTAAGCTCAGTTCAATAAGTGAATCAAAAACTAAAGTGAGCTCTGGACTGTCTGATTCATGAACAAATGACTCTTCAGTATTTTTTAAAATGAAACCTCTACATGTTGATTTCATTTCTTTTCTTTTTTGCATGTCTCATTTCTTATTGCTTCATCTCAACTGTTGCTCGACGAGTCGGTGCTGGCGCTCCAGTGATAAATAACAATTGTCTCCAGTGTCTTCTCCACCCAAATGTTCTGCTGAGAGCTAGATAATAACCCTCCTGCATCCATCCCGACCGCAGACACATTTGCCCCACATCTAAGGCTTTCCAGCAGGCCCAAAATGACTCGTTAGTGGATCACAAGCACAGTGTGAGGGTATAAAGTGATTCATAAACAAATCATTTGTTGGTAAAATCAACTCGACACTGTTTGCTTATGTATAATTAATGAGAGTCTGTTCATTTAATTCACTTTATCAATTGAACTACACTGATCACACTGTTTTATTTTAATTCACTAGAAGACACAGGTTCATATATGCTATTTATGCTATGCTAATATGCTATAAAACTATACTATATGTGATATGCTAATTTGTTAGATGTTATAAAACTATGACAGGTTATGCTAAAATGCTATAAAACTATGCTATATATGCAATGCTATGTTACAAAACTGTGCTATATATGCTATGATAAAATGCTATAAAACTATGCTATATTGCTATATATGATATGTTTGCTATGCTAATATGCTATATGCTATAAAACTATGGTATATATGCTATGCTATATGTTATAAAACTGTTATATATGCTATGCTAATATGCTATATGCTATAAAACTATGGTATATATGCTATGCTATATGTTATAAAACTGTTACATATGCTATGGTAATATGCTATCCCTGCTGAAAAATCCAGCTTAAACCAGCCTAGGCTGGTTGGTTGGTTTTAGCTGGTTGACCAGGCTAGTTTTAGAGGGGTTTTGGCCACTTCCAGGCTGGTTTCCAGCCATTTCCAGCCTGGTCTTAGCTGGTCAGGCAGGAAAATGACCAGCCAAATCCAGCTAAAACCAGCTTGACCAGCCTGGTTTAAGCTGGACATAGCTGGTTTTGGCTGGACTCCCTGCTTGGCTAGGCTGGTCAAGCTGGTTTTAGCTGGTCATCTCCCAGCCTGACCAGCTAAGACCAGGCTGGAAATGGCTGGAAACCAGCCTGGAAGTGGCCAAAACCCCTCTAAAACCAGTCTGGTTGACCAGCTAAAACCAGCCAACCAGCCTAGGCTGGTTTAAGCTGGATTTTTCAGCAGGGATATGCTATAAAACTATGCTATATATGCCATGTTTGCTATGGTAATATGCTATATGCTATAAAACTATGCCATATGATATGTTCGCTATGCTAATATGCTATATGCTATAAAACTATGCTATATAGGCTATGTTTGCTATGGTAATATGATATATGCTGTAAAACTATGCTATATATGCTATGCTAATGTTTTATGCTATAGGCTTATATGTTATATGCTATAAAATATGCTGTAAATGCATAAAATATGCTATACAGAGTGAATATTCATGGATAGTGACATTTGGTCGAATATTTGGGGCCATTGTTTGTTTACATTTACATTGGATCAGTTAGCAGATGTTATCCAATGTGACGTACAATAGAAGCAATCAAATGAACAATAGAGCAACAATATGTGCTGCAACAAGTCTTAGTCCAAATCAGTACCTGTAGGCTGGTGTTCTCGGGGACTGGGGGACATTTGTTTTTAGAGGGTTAAAAGCTGATTAAATATATGGCTTAGCCATTTCTTGAAGACCTTTTGTGTACAAATTACAAATTGTACCTCATTCCAACAGGGAAAACCACCAATACTCAATAATAATTGATTATATGGGTATGAATCTCATAGTCATGGCTTTGCAATCAAAAAATCTCATCATAATGCAAGTCTATAGGGCAAAAACAGCCCCCAACATAATGAAGGGGTGGTCAATTTGCCCAGAGTGTACTGAGTTAAAAAAAAAAAATTCAAAGCATTTTCCCAAAATATGTGTCAAAATATCATCACATTTGCTGAAACACAGAGAGAGGTATGGCCAAATAAAGACTCAAAATCACCCTAGACTGGATTAAGGGTGTTTTCACACCTACACTTTTGTTTCGGAACTTGTCTTGTTTGCCCAGTTAGCGCGGTTTGTTTGGCATATGTGAACAGGGCAATCGCGCTCTGTTCCGCGCCAAAGTATTTGCTCCGCGATCGCTTGAATGAGGTGGTCTCGGCTCGATTGAAACAAACCCTGGAGCGGTTCGATTGCAATGAGAAAGCGATCCGATCCGAGCGCGGTTATATCACAGTGTTTTATGGATATGTAATAGGCATACGGCTATATGAAGAGAGAATTATGAGTATGGCGGGAAGTTTCGCGAGTCTCTGTATGCCCGCAAATGAGTGACGATCTCCCGTTAATCTTGCGTCTCCCTCCCGGTCCTCAAATAGGCATTGCGCGTGCACCCTGTCAATCACCACCAAACCATCACCTCTCCTGACAGCTGAGCGGGACGCTGCAAAATAAACCCTGACACTCTGACCAATGTAAGGAGAGTTTACTCGCACGTGACTTGTTTTAGCTCTTTTAGTCCAATTAGACACTTTGCAGTGTGAAAGCGAACCGCTCCAAGAGCAAAGAGCAACAATGTTTTAATTGTAATCTCTGTTTCGGAACAACTGAATCGATTCACAGGTTTGAAAGCACCCTGAAACATCCCTAACAGCTCCAATCTCCATTGGAAAGTGCAGTTCTCACAACGCCTCCATTTGCAGAACATGAGGAATAGTGAAGTTGACCAAATAAACGTCTTTATTAGTACTAGATTTTAAAGCCAAACTTCAGCAAGAAACAACACAGAAGGGAAAAGGACATGTAAATAAAGTGTTTAGTCAATCACATTCAGATTTAACATCTGGCTCGCTCTATAGTTTGATACTAGAAGTTTACACAGCTGACTCGGAGATGAAAAGCTGGTTTTCTCCTCCCATTTCGGCCAGGCTTGTCAACCCCAATTGAACCTTGGGAGTAGACTTAGCATAAACTTTAACACCAAAGAAGCCTGGAAGAAAACAGAGGAGCTAAGTGCAAACCTTCACACCGAGGAGAGACGATGCTCATTTTCCGCTAGACAAACTCTTAAGTTAAATCGGACACAATGTTGACAGGTAGCAGGTCAAAGCGACTCATAGGTTAACAGCCTTTAGCGCGTACACCAAAAACACCTAATCCGACGCTAGTTTTGTTTGCTCAAATCACCATTAGGGTCGCAGAAGTTGTAGATTTAGGAGCACCCGCAACTTACAAGCCATCAGAAACCATCACTTCTACTCTAGTGAGCGAGAGGAAGCTTTATAGGGATTTCCCCTCGCTCACTAGAGTGTCCTGTTTAGGGGCTTGACCTTTTGTCCAACCTTGTTCTCCGAGTAAAGAGGAATTGAAACGCACAATTACACGGCTCACCAGGGCTCCCCGGCTCAAAGAAGGGGATTCCTGGAATGTGGAGACCCTCGGGGAGAGTTTCTAAGAAATGTTTACGCTAAACGTGAGCCGAGTCGGACAGAGAGAAGGGAAGGAGGGAGATTGATCCTGCAGTGAAGCCTTGTAGGTTCAGAGCAAGACCCAGGCTATGTTTACATGACAGTGATGTAGCTGAAAATGTAAAGGTTTCTCCTTGCATTTAAAAAAAAAAAAAGATCACATTTACACAGCAATGCTTTTATAATGATCTGTGAATATGACCACAATTGCTGTATTACATTATTCAGGCCAGTAATTCGCACAGTCAGGCCCGTAGACATGGGGGTTCAGTGGTTTGGAGGACCCACCTTTCACTGCCAAAGGTCCAGAATGGACTGTTAAGCCATCATGGTGAAAATAACCCTTGAAAAAAGGCTTCAAGACCAAGCAGAATCCTCTGATGCTTCGGTGCGACTTCTCCTAATCAGTTTTGGCCAATGCTAACTAATTGTAATGAAGCAGACGCTAAGAGCAGACTTGCGGATCCACATGCGGTTCCAATAATCCAATAATCGTGGCCAATAAACAGGCACTACTAGACTGCAGAGATGAGAAACAAGGCAGGTATCAGAAACGCGGGAAAACAAACCAAGAAAAACGCTTCGTAATGTTCGCACTGAATCAAGACTCAGCAATGTGCGAATGAAGATGAGGTGTGTTTATAGTCCTTGTAATCAGTGCAGATGAGCAGCAGCTGTGTCTGTGTGTGTGTGTGTCCAGTTTATTGTCAGGAGTTGATGAGCGCAGGGAGTTTTGGGAGTTGTAGTTCGTTCAGCAGTAATCTGCCATATAGAGAAAACCCCACATTACAACAAGCTACAGGAAGTAATCACCAGCGGAGACAACACTTCTGGCAATCACAACACTAATATTTTCACCAGTCCAGCATCCAGCTGTGCAAGAAAACATACACTCTTGACGTAAGAGAAGTCTTCTTTTGCTACAGTATTGTTTTAAAATAGAAGTATAGAAGAAGAATAAGTCATTTTAATGTAAATCTTGGACCTTACCCTACTGAAAAAAACTGCTTAAACCAGCCTAGGCTGGTTGGCTGGTTTTGGCTGGTTTTAGAGGGGTTTTGGCCATTTCCGGGCTGGTTTCCAGCCATTTCCAGCCTGGTTTAGCTGGTCAGGCTGGGAGATGACCAGCTTGATTAGCCTAGCAAGGCTGGGAGTCCAGCCAAAACCAGCTATGTCCAGCTTAAACCAGGCTGGTAAAGCTGGTTTTAGCTGGATTTAGCTGGTCATTTTCCAGTCTGACTAGCTAAGACCAGGCTGGAAATCAGGCTGGTTTAAGCTGGATTTTTCAGCAGGGTATTCTTGAAAATGACAAATTAAAAAGCTGTGAAGCACCAAAAATGGCCCATATTTAAATTGATTTGAATATTATTTTGGCTAAAATAGTCAAAAACTGTAGTTATGATGACCATCCGACTAGTTAATTCAGAATAGTGCTTAATTTCACCAAATGCAGTGTTTAAATGTCATAGTTAAATAGAAAATGAGGCGTATAATTGCTTAAAGGTCCACTTTTTGAGAACAAAGAACCACTCCTTTCACCAGGCTGGCTATGGGCCTGACAGTCAGCCTGTTGGTCAGCAGTACTTGTAAGGAAGCGATGACTAAAAGCCGGTTCACACTGTACAAATTTTTTTATTTTGTTTAATAATCCTAGATTATTGTAGAATGTCATACTGCATGAACATGGCTCCCATGTTACACTGTAAGATCTCATCTGTCAAAACGTCAGGCCGAACGTCAATGAAGACGTGCCAAACACTGAGAAAAACTCACCTGGGGCCCTATAATACACCTGGCGCAATAAGGCGCAAGACCTGCATGGCGCGATTTGTTGCTATTTTCAGACCAGCTCAACTGTAATTTTCATGTTTTACGCAATGTTGTTTAAATAGTAAATCCATTTGTGCTATTTTGTGGACTCATGAGTGTGCCAGTCTAAAATAGAGGTGTGTTAAGGCACATCGTTGACGCGTTTCTATTTTAAGGAACTGAAAATAGAACTCAACGTCAGGCCGACGTCAATGTCTGACATCACCTAAAATCAACCAAATATCAGCGTCTAATGATGTTACAGCTTGACACTGTGTAGACGTTACCACTATGACGTCTATCAGACGTTGGGTTTTGGTTGCCACAACTGGCGAATAAACATCAGTCTTTGACGTCAATATAACGGTTTAAGATGTTGACTCAGTTGGTTGATTTTAGGTTGTTGGAAAGTGACCAAAATCCCACTATCATTGTCATTTGACGTCGTTATTGGCATACCTGCCAACACTCCCATTTTTCACGGAAATCTCCCGTATTTCAGACCCATCTCCTGTTTAGTTCTGTCTCCCGGAATTTTACCAATTGCTTCACCGTTTTGAAGTGTTCGAAACACTAGCTAGTTTCCCATTTGGCTGAAAGCATTGTGTAAAAGCCCCCCCAGGGACAGACAGGGCCGCTGCTCCTCCACTCCCCTCCAATCTGGGGCATTAAGTGTTGACGGCTGCACCTTACCAGCACCTCCTCTTCCTATGTTTCCCATCAGTGCAGAACACCTGCTCGGTTTATCTGGTTCAGCCTCTGGGGCATGAGATGGGAACAGAGAAGAGTCGTAAAAATACCTACATAACATCTGAAGAATATCATTTTCCCCTCTTCTTCTCGTGACTCGAGAGCCAGACAAACTTATTGTGGGTGTTTCTCAGGCAAGAATCACTGTTTCGATTGCTCATGCTCAGGGCTATGGATTCGAGCTGATTTTGGCATGTAGTTTGCTCTGCACAATTTGGGCTAAAAAGGCTCTGTTTCCACCTGATTTTAAATTAGTTCACCCAAAACTAAATATTCTGTCTTGTTTATTACTCACTTTAACCTGATCCAAAGCCGTTTGAGCTTGTTTGAAGACTCAATAAAGATATTTTGAAGAGTGTTGGAAACCATTGGTATCCATTGACATCTATAGTAAAAAATGAAAAACAAATACCTTAGAAGTCAATGGTTATCTTTTTAAATTTTTTGTTTGAGGCAAGGCAAGTTTATTAAAATAGCGTATATCATACACAGTAGTAAGGTGTACCTAATAAAGTGGCCGGTGAGTGAAAAAATGCTCATGTATGTATGGATATGGCCGTAGTCAACCAGTAGTCATTCATTAATGGCAAGAATTGATTGTTTTGACTTAATTAATTTAATTAGGTCTACTTAAGCAAATACAAAAGGAAACTTTTTGAAGACTGAGAAAGAAATCAGTTTCTTTTTGCTAGATTTCATGGGCATCATAAAGCTGGCCAAGTGGATATTTCTGAATAGTTCAAACGAGCACCAATGGACTGTCTTTGTCGTGAGTTTCTAAGCAATGGCATTATCATAAATCATACTGAGGCTTCATTGGCATCCTACTGAATTTCCCTGAGAGCGACATTGTGCTATGAATATTCATCAGCACATGTAGCCTACAGTATATGAGAAGAAAGTCTTGTAATGAGAGGAAACTCCGGGATCAGCATGGAAACTGCACCACATTGGAAAAAACAATTGGATTTACCAAATAATTTTATAGTAGGTGGTTGCAAACTATTTACATGGGCTGAATTTAAACAAACTAATTAAATTAGTAAAGTTCAACTTAATTTGATAGTTTAAATTCAGCCCATATACATTTTTTGCATCCACTCACCTTTAAAAAATTTACTAAATCCAACTAATAATTCGTTTTCAGTGAGCAGTATGTTTACCAAAAGCATCCTGTGTTGCAATTACAGTAGTTTTCTCATGAGAGTGATACGACACCTCTTTGTCTGTCTCTCATGATCGCTCACTCCACAACCCCCACAATTGCACACAGGAAACAAGCTGTAATCCTCATTACTGTTGTTGCGTTTACTGCTCTGTTAGGGCTTGCTGAGCTGCAGTCAGTCAATGCGGACACTTCTTGAACATCTGACACTTAAAAAGCCCTCGCGCTAATTCTGCAGACACAGCTATGTGGAAAGGCTGGTTTAATTAAGTGTAGAAATAGGTAATTATGACACACAGCAATTTAAAAAGACTGTATTTGTACCAAAGAGACACACCTTTTTGCAGCCTACTTTATAAACCCTGCAGTGCATTCAATGAGTGTTAGGGCTGATTTATACTTCTGCGTCAAGCACACGGGTATGCTACAGTGCAGCCAACGCGTTGACGCATCGCCCTACGCTGAGAGCGTCGGCGTCGCTGACCCACACCTCTCAAAAAAATTTAACTACAGGTCGCAACGACGCGTAGCACAAGCTCTGTGATTGGTCAGTTTGGTAGCGCTGACGAGTGTGGGTGGGACCGAGAGCCACGCGAGCCCGATAGAACGATTGTTTACAAGTGCGGAGTCCCGTTAAGGACAGCCTGATCTTACGAGAAAACATAAATATTTTACGTTTTGCCAGTTTAGTGGCTAATTCGTACGATATCATACGAGTTCAGTCGTACGAAATTGTATGATTTTAAAAAGGAGGCGTGGCACCTAAACCCAACCGTCATTGGGGGATGAGCAAGTCGTACTAAATTGTCCGAATTAGATTGTACGAATTCATATGAATTAGCCACTAAATCAAAAAGTTACGAATTGCCGTGAGATTGTGTTGTGAAGGAGCTCCGGATGGATAGTTTTGTGTTGTTTACCTCATCGTTAAAGTTGTTGCACGTCTGCCAGTTCCTGCCTCAAAATGAGCGAGTTTGAGCCACTTGTACATTCAAGAAGTGTTCGGAAAAAAACTAAACACCAGCAAAGAAACACAGGAACATTAACACCTCACTGCCAACTAGCGTTTGGGAAGTGTTATTGTAGAACAACAGAAACAGCGCGCGGAAGTGTAAATGCACAGCTACGCACGTTGCATGCGCCGTATGGTCACACGCCAATCACTCCACGCAGAAGTATAAACCAGGCTTTAGCCTAATTGATTTGCGACGTCACTGATTAGACAGAGAGGTGGGAGTAAAGCTCCAAAAAGTTTGTTTTCGACCACTGAAAGAAGATAATGGAAGAAATCATCGTTTGCGCCATCACATGGATTTACTTTCATTGGCTAGACACCGGCCTCACAGCTCTGTGAATGTCGGTGCCGTCACTTATTGATGCGCGATCTGTTAGCTTGTGTTGACGCTACTGCACTACTTGACTAATAAAATAGCTTCAACAGTGAAAAGCTATTTGATTTATAAAGACGCGACGCTACAGTCACACTACTGAGAAACATATTTAAGCTAGTAGCGCCACTACTTGTAGCGATGCTACCGCCCATCACTTGACGCAGAAATATAAACCAGGCTTAAGGGCTTGCTGAGCTGCAGTCAGTCAACACGGACACTTCTCGAACACCTGACACTTAAAAAGCACTCGCGCTGATTCTGCAGACACAGCTATGTGGAAAGGCTGGTTCAATTAAGTGTAGAAATAGGTAATTATGACTCACAGCAATTTAAAAAGACTGAATTTGTACCAAAGAGACATAAAAACACACCTTTTTGTTAAAAAATCTTGGTGGCTGCGGCCTACTTTATGAACCCTGCAGTGTTAAAGCTGATTTATGCTTCGGCATCAAGCACACGGGTATGCTACGGGGGCAGCCTACGTGTTGATGTATAGCCATACGCCATGGGCGTCGGACGTCGCTGACCCGCACCTCTCAAAAAATGTAACTACACATCACAACGATGTGTAGCGCAAGCTCTGTGATTGGTCAGCTTGGTAGCGCTGACGAGTCTGGGTGGGACCGAGAGCTGCACGAGACCGATGGAGCGATTGTTTACAAGTGTGGAGTCCTGTGAAGGAGCTCCAGATGGAAAGTTTTGTTTTGTGTTTACCTCACTACTACTAAACTAGGCTGCTGTTGCATTAACTAGGTTAACTAGGCAAGTCATTGTATAACAATGGTTTGTTATGTGGACAATCAGAACTAAAATAAAGCTTAAAGCAGCCTGATCTCATGAGAAAACGTAAGTATTTTTACGTTTTGCCAGTTTAGTGGCGAATTCGTAAGAGTTCAGTCGTATGAAATCGTGCTATTTTTTAAAAGAAGGCGTGGCACCTAAACCCAACCGTCATTGGGGGATGAGCAAACCGTACTAAATTGTACGAGTTAGATCGTACGAATTTATACAAATTAGCCACTAAATCAAAAAGTTACGAATTGCCGTGAGATTGTGTTGCTTAAAGGGGCTAATAATTTTGTCCTTAAAATGGTTATAAAAAATTAAAAAACTGCTTTTATACTAGCCAAAACAACACAAATAAGACTTTCTCCAGAAGAAAAAAAAATATTATCAGACATACTGTGAAAAATGTCTTGCTCTGAAGTTCTGCACAAGACTTTTGGCCAGCGGAGAAATTAAAATGGTCGTGCCCAACTGAGTCTGGTTCTCTCAAGGTTTTTTTTTTCTTCACTCCCATCAGGTGAAGTTTTTTTTTTCCCCTCTCCGAGGTCGCCACTGCCTCGCATGGTTCAGGATTGGTAGAGCTACGCATCGATGAATTGGCTCTTCAGTGTTTGAACTCTCAGTAATTATTAAATCACACTGAACTGAGCTAAACTGAACTGAACTGAACTTAAACACTAAAACCTGAACCACACTGTTCCAGTTACTATGACCATTTATGTGAAGCTGCTTTGACACAATCTACATTGTAAAAGCGCTATACAAATAAAGCTGAATTGAATTGAATTGAATTGAACTGTTAAACATGATTTATTTAAAAAAAGAAAAAATATTCACAGGATGCTAATAACTTTGACTTCAACTCTATATGTCCTATTAAAGCCAACTAGAGGCCAGCGGTGTGGATTTCAGCCGCTGTTATTGATGTTTACCTGAAGCTGAAGGCCGATTAGGAGAGACACGTGCCTGTGATGCTCTCACACTGGAAGTATGCGGTGATGTGGTAAGGCACGGGTGCGTCCCTGATACTGCCACTTTGTTATGACTGACAGTAAAAGCAATCAATTGTGCACTTTGAGGAAGACAAAGACTTCTGGGCGAGATTAGCGACTCTGAAGTTCATAACAGTTTCTCGAGTGTCAGTTTTGACATCCAACACTTTTATACAAGGTTGACTAGTTGAACTAGAGCCGCGGGTTCAGGTCCTCGAGTCTCTAAAAAGCTCTGCTGGGAGAAATCGACTTGCCTCGACATGCCCTGACTGGCTCAGTGTTAGGTTTTCCTTTCTCTCAGTATTCATCATCCCAGCTTGTGTAAATGTAAATGTTGACCCAAACATGGTAAATGTGATTGAATGCATGAAATCCGCCTCCAAACACATGTGCAGAGGGCAAAGTGCGGAAACGCACACTCTTTTGTGCCAGCTGGGCCTGTTGTCTGTCACTATGGCAACCAGGTGGGGCTGTCAGCTTCCAGGTTGCACCGACACCTGCTGCATTATTTATCTCTGGCTGTAACCCGACTACATGGGAACTAATATCCCTCGACGCTGGTCTGTAAGGTTACTTTAAACCCACCACTTCTTTCATTGGATCACTGCATGCTTTGCTTTTGCCTTTTTACCCTTATTAGGGCACCTGGAGTGTCTCGCATTCATTTTCCTTCAGCTTGGTGCCTTTATTCATCATGGGTCACCACAGAGGAAGGAACCGGCAACTATTCCAGCATATGTTTTTTACATTGCATATTCCCTTCCAGCAGCAACCCAGTAGTGGGACACATCAATACACACACATACACTATGGATAATTCAGTTTATTCAGTTCCCTATAGCGCATGTGTTTGGACTGTTGGGGAAAATCAGAGCACCTGGAGGAAACCCATACCAACGCTGAACATGCTGGCCCAGCTGGGACTCAAACCAGCGACCTTCTTGCTGTGAGGCGACAGTGCTAACCACTGAGCCACTGTGTCGCCCCTGGATTTAAACTAGCAAATTCAGTTTAAACTCAGCCCATATCAATTGTTTGCAACCGCTTACCTTAAGAAAACTGAGTAAATCCAATGAATCATTTTATTTTGATGTCAGTGAAGTTCCTATCTATTTCTTTGCCCGATAAAGGGTTAAACGTGCCTGTCGCAGCATTTTTGGAGTGTGTTGAAGCCATCAGAATCTAAATGTTTATTTTTACAGAATTTACTGTAAATTAGTGATGGGTCGTTCATAAACGATTTGTTCATTTTTAACGAATCTTCAATATGACTCGATCTACGAGTCCTCTCAGGGAGTGATTCGTTCATCCGTGCGTGCGCACATTTGTGCAGGTGGTATCATTCATTTCAAGTCTTTTGAGTCGTTCATCTCAGAAAGGCAGAAGCCAATCATATGCGTTTAGAGCTGGAAAAAGAATTGATCCGTTCATCTCTCGACGACTCTATCGGGTTTGAGTCATTCGTTCATCACGGGCCAATCATATGGGTTTAGAGCCGGAAAAAGAATTGAATTGAAAGGTGAACTAATCGTCACGGTCTTATTGACTCAGACTGTGTACGTTGGTTAAGATTATATGTGACTGTCAGTGTAACGTGAACGAACCCCTGTCATTTGAAGACATGAAGAGGTGAGCTGAGCAAAGAGACAACAATACCTTCATAGACAAAAGAGCAGGTCAACATTGAACTATTATTTTCTCCTTATATTCTATTCATGACTTATTTGTCGTGTGATCAACCTTTTGGGCTAGTTGTAGATGTGTTTGGAAGCAATTCGTAACATTTTAATAATATTTTGGCAAATTGAACCAAATGAACGAAATGACTCGATAAAAGATTCGTTCATCTCGATGAACGAGACTCAAAGATCCGAGTCAGTAAAATGATCCAAACTTCCCATCACTACTGTAAAAACATTGGAATTATTATTATTTTTTGTAATTTTGTAAGCCAAAAATGGGTTAAAGAGAATTAATGGTAGCATTTTTCTTGAAGGAAGTGTTCATAAGACTGTCATGGCGCCTTTATAATCATGACATGGCACGTCATGAATATGAATGAGATTTAGATGTAGTTATAAGCTCAGTTATGTCATTTTAAATGCAAAGATGACATTATTTGAGATGTCTTTTTTTATAACAACTTGATATAAACAATTACATCACGTTTTAGTTTTTGTCATGACCGCTTGACATAAATCTGTCGTAAACATCATCATGAGGTCATTATAATTGTGGCAGGAATATTTTCATTAGTGTATCTCTTTAAAAGTGTCATATCTGTCAAATATTTTATAACAATGTCATTAATATTTAATGACAATCTAATAACCAATTTAATTTGTACAACTGTCAGGTCAAGAAAAAAAAATGATGCTGCTATAAAAGTCATGGCAGATGATTGTATAATGACAATCATGTTTATGACAGATTTATGACTAGTTGTCTTGGAAATGCCAAACTGTCCAGACAAAAGCAGGTTGTGATATAGTTGGTTTGTCAAGTCGTCTTAAACAGAGACATCTCAAACTATGTCTCCTTTGCATTTAAAATGACGTAAAACCACTTAATGCAGGTGTCATAAGGATATACAAAATCTAATTCATGTCATGTCATAAAAATAAAGGTGTCATGAACACCCCCTTCAAGTAAAGTGTTTCCAAATTAACAAATCACATGTATTTCCTTGTATTTTACCACATTTACAAAAGTTTCTCCAGAATTGAGGTTATTAAATTGCCTTTATAATAGATGTCCATGAAGTGTTTTCCCCCATAGATTAGCACATATGGAGCTGATTTAGAGGAGTCCGAACCCGCCAGACAGCTGTTTACTATATTTTCCCTTCTTTTTGGAAACAATTCAGGGTGAAAAACATGTGGAAATTAGCAAGTAGAAAACAAAACAAAGCGCCTTCGTGGCAGCTGTTGATCATCTGCAGTAGGCTAGTAGACAACATCGAGCTTTGTTTTGTTTAGCTCGCGTCTGGATTCATTTTTTCCAAAGCTAATCACACCTGAATATGAATCTGACTGGTTACTAAAGACCCTGGATGTGAACTAATGCACTTTTTTTTTTTTTTGTGAGGTTTTGTTGACTGACTGACTGACGTGACCACCAGCTAGTGATAACCGGTTCAGCAAAAATGCCTGATATAATTGCTTGAAAACACATGAGTCATTGTCTGACACAGACACTGTCTGCTGACAGGAGTACAACAGGAGAAGACGCTCAAACAGGAAGCAAATTAGTCAAAATGTTGACCTAAAACTGGTCTCTTATTATGCAAATCTGCCAGACAGAGAGCGGGAAGTTCATGCCCGACGACATTTCAGGATTAACGCTGTGTGAGCGACATCTAGTGGTAAGAAGTTAAAATACAATAACACAACATTATTTGTTCAGAAATTTCTGCTCACCTGTTAGTGACAGGAATATCTCGATATCCAAACCCTTATAATTGTATGTTTTTATTATATAAAACATTTGGCTGCATTATGCTGATCATGATGGCTTTGTAGGTACATGGCTCTAGGATGCATGTTGTGTGGTTTTTGTTGGGAGAAATACACTACAACTGCAAATAGGGGAGAGCGGGGCACAAAGTTGTGGCCAAAAACTAAACAATAATGGGGTTAGACGAACCATTTTTTATAGTAACAACACACAAGCCTCTCCTACAAATGAGCACTGAAAGTATGATCGTCGCACCTATGGTTTCTGTGCAGTATTGACAAAAGTGCCAGGAGTGAAAAGTTACCATTTACCCCACCTGCGGGGCAAGATGTAACAGACGGGGTTAGTCGTAACACATGCTTACAAAGTCAGATTTCACTCAATTAACTTAAATTCAGTTTACTTTGAATAGTAGCTATATTTCCTCAGTACTTACGGAAGAAATTCTTTTTTAATTCTACATAGCACAGCATGCTTATTTCTTTATTGGATAAACACATTTGGATTTATTTGCATTATTATACATTATCATACAATGCATTTATTTGCAGTATTAGCAATAAAAAAATGTATTCTTAAAATTACACTCTAAATTCAACAATTATTTTGTTAGTTTATTTGGTCTCCAGCAGTGTGGTTTATTTGTAACACCCTGTTACTACTAACCCCGCTGTGTCGTGTTTTCCTCAAAACTGGCTAGCAGTCACTCTCTGTTTTACATCTTTCAAAATGGTTCATCTTTTAGCCTAGAACATCGTAATTATAGCAGCATAAGATTGTACGTACATACTTCCACAGATTTTTTTTTAAATAAAAAAATATATAGACTATAAGAAATACTTTTATGATGCAAAAATGGTTTCTCCTGTGTTTCTTATCCAAATTTCGAAGAACGTTTTTAATAATTGGAAAGAAGCTGTCTACCGACACTGGTGAAAACCTCAGAAGCATGGCATTGTTTAACCCTGAGCAAATACCTTAAATTCAGTGTTACACTTTACCCTGTTACTTTGTGCCCTATGCTCTCTTTTATATATATATATATATATATATATATATATAT
>NC_141045.1:37155000-37202500 GCF_052040795.2 Danio rerio
TCCTCCTTGCAGATCCTCTCTGCACTGTAAAAAACAAGATCACCATTTGTTCAGCACACTACTCTTTCTGTCATATATCCTAAGAATTGTGAATAAGAATTGATTACATAAAAAATATATCTTAATATCAACAATATTCGCTAAAACGTTGTGTCTACGTGTTTAACTGAGTTTTCTGGACAAACATTTTTGTGTTGAACAGGAATGCTGATATTTAAATAACTCGCGCATGCGTGACGTGACAATCGGAAACTAAGCTTGTTTTTTTGTTTTTGTTTTTTTTTATCAGAAAGAGGGGTGACAGTGACGCAGCTGGTAGCACAGTCACCTCACAGCAAGAAGGTTGCTGGTTCGACTCCTGGCTGGGTCAGTTGGCATCCCTGAGTTCACGTGAGTTTCCTCCGGGTGCTCTGGTTTCTGCCACGGTTCAAAGACATGAGGTAAAGGTGTCTGAGTGTGAATGGGTGTTTGCAAGTACTGGGTTGCAGCTGGGAGGGCATCCGCTGTGTAAAACATATGCTGAATAAGTTGGCGGTTCATTCAACTGTTGTGACCCCTAATGAATAGGGATGTAACGGTTTCAGAATTTCACGGTACGGTAATACCTCGGTATGAATGGCACGGTACGGTATTTGAGTAATTTACAGGAAAAACAAAACTAATGAAAAGACTCGAAAAAAGTGCCAAAAGTGTTTATTTACCTTAGCACTGAACATATCAAATGACATACAAGTAGCCATCTATCTGTAAGTTTCGAAACAGGAACTTCAATTTTTCAATTTGAATAACAAAAAACTATAAAACCAAGTAGAAAAAATAAAGTTTCAATTTAGTATTGTTGAAAACTCATCACATTCAACATTTAATCACACACTCACTTGGATAGAGATGGGTTTTTTTTAAAGAAAAATTATCATATAAATATAATCTGGCAAAAGCTGGGATCTCTGGGCATTTACAATGCAATGTCCCTCTCTTTTGGGACTGAGGTTTCTGGGACAGAGAGATATGATTTAGCCAAGGTTGACCGCAGTGGGTAACGCTGTGCATTGTCTTTCCACCACTTGAGCGGACAAGCCATGAGTGAGATAGAGGTCTCTTTACAGTACAAGTCAACGTCTGCATCAATCTAACAAGTGTGCTGTGTTCTGCAGTCCCCATGACTGTTTTTAGTCGTATTCCCCGACTTATATTTCAGCACAGTCTGGCAGTGCCTGCATACTGTTTTTCTTTGTCTGTCACCTTTTCTCTTTTTTCGTATCTTTTTATAAAGAAACCGAAACACTTCCACACATCCGATTTAAAACCCGCTTTAGGTTCACACACTCCATTTCCGCATTACTGGATCTGTAGCGACAACAGACCGCAAAGGATGATGGCCACGCCTAGGCTGATGGGAATTGTAGATCCCGCTACCTCCCGTTCGCTTCATTCGCCTGAGCAAGCTTTTCTCAGAAATATAGTTTTGAGTCATGCGCCTACAGTAATATTGAAAAAAATTACTAGTGGGGTATGACGATATTTACAATATTGTTACATCCCTACTAATGAATAAAGGGACTAAGTCAAAGAAAAATGAATGTATAAAGTAGTAAATTTGTGTTAGTTTTAAGTAAAATGATTAAAAACATGATGATATGCCAACTAGAACTAATTACTTATTTGGCAAATTTGAAAAAAGTCATCCACTAAACAGCAAAAAAAGGTAACACTTTATAATAACTACACACTATAAATCATTTATTAAGCATTAGCAAATAGTGAATTCATTATCTGTTAAGCATTAACTCTACATATCATATATTAATACAGGCATATATTAATGGTTACTATGTATATTAATAAATGCTTTATCAGCTCAACTTCATCTAGTTTTGTGACCTAATCTAAAGTGAGGACTATTCGTGCTTTATAAATCCCTTATAAATGACAAATAAAGGCTCGGTTAAATTCTAAGCAGGAAAAATTACATTATTCCTACCTATTCATATAAAGATACACAAAAGAAACTGCACTTTAAATAAAAAATAAATCTTTGCAACCTGATCTAAAATAATATCAGTGTAGAGTTTAATCAATGCATCTTACATTTATTATATTGTTGTCGTTTTATCCAGTTTTATGTCGTATTTTGACACTCCTGTTATTCAGCAATGTTTAAACTTTACAGTAATTTTACTTTTTTTGAAAAGATTGCAAAGATTATTGTTCATTTGAATCTGAGCCTGTAATAGTCATTTACAAGGGATTTATAAAGCATGAATAGTCCTCACTTTAGATTAGGTCACAAAACTGCATGAAGTTGAGTTAATAAAGCATTTACTAACATATTAGTTAACTATTACTATACGCCTGAATAATAAGACTTATAAATGTTGATTTCAATAGTTTACTTACTCATTCTGAAGTATCCTAAAAAAAAACCAACTACTCAAATACAACTGTTTTGTAAATAATTAATTTTAATAATTAATAACTTAATTTACTAATGAAATATAAATCATTAACTAAATATGAAAATACAAATAAGCACGTTATATAGATGCTTACAAGTCAAGAATACAGCATTTGTAGCTGCAGTTATAAACTGCTTACTAACGCTTATTAATGTAGAGTTAATGCTTAACAAATAATGAATTCACTAGATGCTAATGCTTAGTAAATGATTCATAGTGTGTTGCTTCAGTTGATGTGACAAGAATATCTCTATTAGTAAAATACAAGGTCCCACTTTATATTAAGTGTCCTTAACTACTGTGTACTTACATAAAAAAAAAATACAATGTACTTACTGTGTTTAAAATGTATTTGAGAACACTTTTGGTGCTTTTGAGTTGGGATAGAGGTTGGGTTATGAACAGGTTTGGTGGTGTGGGTAGGTTTAAGGGTGGGTTAAGGTGTAAGGGATGGTCAACAGTGTATTTACAAATGTAATTACAAAAGCTAATTACAGATGTAATTACATACAGGTATTTAATCAAGCATAAGTACACAGTAAATACATGTATTTAAACAATTAATACATTGTAACAAACTATAAATTCCTATGTAAGTACATATTAGTTAAGGCCACTTAAAATAAAGTGGGACCAAATACAATAATCAACATTGCATAAATAAACAAAATTATGTCAGCTGAACACAAAATTGTTACTGAGAAAAAAATTAAAAAAACAGTTGTTGAGACAACTCAAAGTTCTCACTGCATCAGGTTGCCTTATTTTTTTATGTTTTCTCAATTTTTTACTGTGTAGTTTTGTCAGGTTGGATGGTAAACGTTGTGACTGCCTATTACATTACAAACCACAGGAGAGGGCAAAGATAGCGCTCCTTCTCATACCTCAGCCTCTACATCAAAGCTCCTGAAAGCAGATAAGGTCAAGATGCTCCAGGATTGGCCAGCCCAGTCACCAGACATGAACATTATTGAGCATGTTTGGGGTAAGATGGACGAGGCATTGAAGATGAATCCAAAGACTCTTGATAAACTCTGAAAGTCTTGCAGGAACGCTTTCTTTGCCGTTCCAGATGACTTTATTAATCAGTGATTTGAGTCAGAGATGTATGGATGCAGTCCTCCAAGCTCATGGTGGAGTCAGACACAGTATTCATTCTGTCTCCACTGCAGCAGGACTTTATATTCTATATTGGACATTATTTCTGTTCAGTCACAAGACTTTTCTCTAAGCAAAGTCAGACCTTCCTGTCCTAATGAAATCACAATCAAGACATGATCATATTTTATTGTGGTCAAATAGGCAGAATCTAAAGGCCTGCACTTCTGATACCAAATGATCAACTACAAGTCAAGTTATGATATGCTGTTCCTAAAACTGCAACAAGACTTTAGTCAGGTAGTGTACATGGGAGTTCTCAGGGTTTTATGCGAAGACCACAACAAGCTCTGGAGTTGTAGGGAATTAGTCTGCGCTGAGCCATCTGCGCTCATAAAGCTCATTTGTGTCTGCTTACGAGGAGAAATTCGGCATTATCTGTTCTTACAGAGCGCCTGAAGCGTAAACGCATCTGTTTGAGAGACCGTGCTCATGCTTTCCACCATAAAGAAGACCCGCGCCGGTAAGAGACCGTATTTAGACTCTTCTTCAGAGTTTATTGTCTGTCAGGGATTCATTAAGCAAATGTGCTCATCGCCGGCTTTTAATCAAAAGCGCTGGAGGAATTAGTCCATTTCAGCTCGTAAACAAATCAGTGTTTGTCCTGCTTTGTCTTAAATCCGCTCGTGCATCAAGACTTTGTTATTTGGATTGATTGATTTTAGATGAATTATGATATTGTCATTTTAGCTGGTAAATAGTATAAACTCGGTGTATTTCTGCTCTTATGTAACCACCGTTCGTTTCTAATGAAGCGATTGGCTCTGGGTTAATGGCGTTATGACATAATAACTGTGTTTTTTTAATACTTTATATGATGATTAAGTTCATGTCGGCTTTGTGCTTTCCAGGAAAATGTGTGGAGGAGTTGAATGACATATTTTGACTAAGAATAACTAAAATGTTTGGGGTTTTTTGGAATGAAATGACATTTATGAAGAGATTGTTTTCCCTGTACTGGGTTGCAGTGTTAGGGTGCACTCACACTATGCTATTCGAACTGTGCCCGGGCACATTTCCCGGTTTGTTTGACAAGTGCGAGTGCTCCGAATTGAGCCCAGGTGTGGTTCAGTCCATCCGGCCCACGCTCAGTTGGAAGACGTGGGCCAAAGCACATGGTTGTGCTATGGTGCGGTACGCTTGTAGTGTGAGTGCAAAGAGCGCCTGAGCCTGAAACTAAAGATGCGCGTCACTTTTAGGGCACCGTTTCATTTGTGTTTATTAATCAGTCTTACTGTTCAATGAACATGATCTGTCATAGTTTATTAAAGATGCAAAATAAAGAATTATGATATTGTCATTTTAGCTGGTAAATAGTATAAACTCGGTGGATTTCTGCTCTTATGTAACCACCGTTTGTTTCTAATGAAGCGATTGGCTCTGGGTTAATGGCGTTATGACATAATAACTGTGTTTTTTTAATACTTTATATGATGATTAAGTTCATGTCGGCTTTGTGCTTTCCAGGAAAATGTCTGAAGGAGTTGAATGACATATTTTGACTAAGAATAACTAAAATGTTTGGGGGTTTTTTTGGAATGAAATTACATTTATAAAGAGATTATTTTCCCTGTACTGGGTTATCCGGTGTGTTAGGGTGCACTCACACTATGCTATTGTCACGTTTAGCGTGATCAAAACAATAGCAAAACGGGAACAAAAAGATATTGGATTCAAGTGCAGATTTAATAGATATTAAGTGCAGAAAACAGTGACAAAAATACAAAATCGCAAAAAATACAAAGTAACAAATCAACAACAAAACAAGAAACAAGACAGATAAACACGAACTAGACTTAGGCAAACTACGAGGCAAGATCAGGAACAATAACAAACTTACAGAGAGCACGAAGACAATGAAGGCAAACGACGCGACGACAAACATAGGTGGAATGGTAGAATATATAGTCCAGATAATCAACGGTAACACAGAACAGATGAGATGACAGGTCAGTGTAGGTGTTCCGGTGTGTGCGCACGGTATGTATGAGAATGTAGTTTTTCTGAGACGCTATAGTGCTGTCTTAGTCCTGATGCATTACAGCACCATCAGGTGGTCACTGATGGATGTGACAGCTATTCGAACTGTGCTCGGGTGTATTTCTGGATTCGTTTGACAAGTGTGAGTGCTCCGGATTGAGCCCATGTGTGGTTTAGTTGGCCGGCCCTGGCCCGGTGGGAAGAGGTGCCAGAGCGCGGTTTGGTTTGGTACGCTTGTAGTGTAAGTGTAAGGCCGCACCTGAGCCCAAAACTGAAGACTTGACGCCACTTTTAAGGGACTGTTTTATATGGATTTATTAACCTGTCAAACTGTGCGTGACGTCATCGAATTTCGCTTTAAGATTTAAAGGGCTAGCATTGCACCAGACCCCCGTAAGTGGTTTCATTTGAAAGTGTAGTCTATATTTTATGCACATATGCATCACTTGTTTTTATTTTACTGTACAAAAGTTATTTACTCTTAAATACACAGTATTTTGGATACCCGAGCTGGGTATTGAACATTGGTTCATTTTCATATTTTTTTCATATGACACATGTACAAGTTATAGCTCAAATGAAAGCTCTTGCCGGTGCTCATATGGTTCTAGCATTCTTTTTACTGAATTATATTCACATATCATCAGTTGCCGGACGTATCGTGGTGTTTCCATAGCGCAGAAGTGAAAACAATACATTTATGATCAATAAGCAGCCCCAGATAGCACAGACAGCTGTCATCTCTTACCTTATGCTGTGCGCTTCAGGGCCATTTCTCCTCCGTTTTTGAGGTGATGTGCATAAGTAATGCTTTATATGTCTGATGTGGTGCAAACAGTGAATTATGTTTGATCGAACAAAAGAATAGTGAAATATGAAAACAAAGATCGCTCCCTGTGGCTTGTACAGCACCTCTCATCTGTTGGAATACAATAACTTTTGCATAGATTATGGTAGAGACATTTTTCTTTTTTCCTATGATTACAGACATGTGCAGGAACCACCAACATTAATTACAGCAAACTAGACCACACAGAACCTAAAAGGTGCACTTTCAAATTTGAGTTTATAAAAAATAAAATACAAAAAGCGCCTCTTTTTAGGTGTTTATTATAACACAGACGACATATACAGTTATTTTAAACCCTTTCAGTAGTGTTTTATGAAAATTCAAAAGGTTGTCTTTAAAATTATATATATATATATATATATATATATATATATATATATATATATATATATATATATATATATATATATATATATATATATATATATATATATATACATTTTTGTGCCCCTAGAACATCATCACATGAACACTGACATAAAGTGTACAACTCTGAACACAAACTTTATTTCTTCTTTTTTTTGTCCAATGATCTTAAACTATTCATTGTTATTGTTATATGTATACTTAATGCTTTGCTTTTTTGAACTCTGTACGAGGTATTATTTGTGTTACAGTCATTAATAAAATTAAATAATTAAATAAATAAATAAATAAAATAAAAAATAAATAAATAATATAACATAAATATAAAATAAAATATTCTGAACACACGTGCGATTACAGGAATGACCACAAGAGGCCAGTGTTCTCCTTTTCCAAAAGTCCACATGGAGAAATACAGTAATAATAGGAGAAAGATAATTGAATTGAAAGGTTTGCGCATCTGTTTCAGGCATGATTTGATTGATAGTTTTATTTGTGTGAGCTTACATGTCGAGATATTCATGTAATTCATGTCCTCATTTTGTAGAGTGCTAAACTCGCGTCGTGTTCATTTGTTTGAATCATTAAGTTTAACCGTTAAATCAAATGTTAACAGTTAAAACCAGAACAGTTTAATGGAGCGGTCTCTGATATGTTTTAGGACATCCTCCATTAGGGTTTATTGGTTTTAAAATGACAAATAAAGACTTAAATGATGGATACAGTTCACGTTAAAACCAATATCGTTCGTTATGACCAGTACAAAACCATTAGACTTTCAATGACTGTTTCTAAATACTTTGAACTACAATATACAAAACTTTATGTAAAAAAGACTTGATTCAGGATATTTCTGCCTTTGTAAAAGCTGTAAATCTTTTCATCAGCCTTATTTTCACTCTTTAAATTCAAAAGGCGTCTATAACCGACCTGACTGACCTTTATTGTACTTTTAAGACGTTTTTTTAGCTCACCTTTAACAAACGATAAACCGATGCTAAAATATAATAGCAGTAAGATATCGAGGGTCATGTAAATATATGCTAAAAAACTATTTTAAAAACTCAGTTAATATTCTAAAAAAAAAACTTAAACTTAACTATTAAAACCAGTATATTTTAATGGTTTCTGGTATGTTTTTGGACATCTTTTGATTACCCTGCTGAAAAATCCAGCTTAAACCAGCCTGGCTAGTTATAGCTGGTCGACCAGCCTGTTTTAGAGGGGTTTGGGCCATTTCCAGGCTGGTTTCCAGCCATTTCCAGCCTGGTCTTAGTTGGTTAGGCTGGAAAATGACCAGCTAAAACCAGCTTGACCAGCCTGGTTTAAGTTGGATATAGCTGGTTTTGGCTGGACTCCCAGCTTGGCTAGGCTGGTCAAGCTGGTTTTAGCTGGTCATCTCCCAACCTGACCAGCTAAGACCAGGCTGGAAATGGCTGGAAACCAGCCTGGAAGTGGCCAAAAAAATCGCTAAAAGCGGGCTGGTCGACCAGCTAAAACCAGCCAACCAGGCGAGGCTGGTTTAAGCTGGATTTTTCACCTGGGTAGAATTTATTAGTTTTCAATTACCACCAATATAAGTCAAAACAAATGAGGCTACAATTAAGACCCAATGACGGATACTTCACATTAAAACCATAACCATTGCAAAACCATTAGAACTTCCGAGACGGTAGTTTCTACATACTGTACTTTCAACCACATTATAGAAAATCTTAAACAAAAAAGACTTGACTCAGGGTCTGGCCTTGTGAAGACCAAATCAACAGCCTTTTTTTTACTGGCTTTAAATTCAATATGGTGTCTGTAACCTGGCTAACGTTTATTGTACATTTAGGATGTTTTCGCTCACCTTTAACATGAAATAAACGGATGCTAACTGCTAACATATTAGCAGTAAGATCACAAAGGTCATGTAAAAACTGCTGAAGAAAGGGAATATTCTGGTTTCCCTTACAAATACTAGTAAATGTTAACACATAATCCATTGAGATAAACATGTAGAAAACAAGGTTGAGTGAAATAAATAAGTAGTTAAGTAAGTATATACAGCGGGGGAAAATAGTATTGAACATGTCACCATTTTTCTAAGGAAACATATTTCCAAAGGTGCCGTTGTCTTGAAATTTTCACAGAATGTTGAAAACAAAAAAAAGAAATCCCTATATGCAAAGAAAATAAATCTAATTAGTTTACAAATTAGGTTAAGTGTAATAAAATGAAATGACACAAAGAAAGTATTGAACACATGAAGAAAGGGAGTTGTAGAAAGACATGGAAAGCCCAGACAGCAGCTGAAATCTCTCAGTATTTCTTTATCAATCCTCTGCCCTTCCTCAGTGTAAATGAATATCAGCCGCTTCAGTCCAACATCTACAGGAGGACGAAGATGAAACCAGGGTAGACATTTCAGCAAGACAATGATCCAAAACACTGCCGAGGAGACTCGAATGCTTTCAGAGAAAAAAAATCAAGCTGTGGAATGGCCCAGCCAATCACCTGATCTGAATCCAATAGAGAATATAAAATAAAAATCAGATTTCATAGACCAGACCCACAGAACCACCAAGATTATTGAAGTCTGTGAAAAACTCACACATGAGCAATGCATGTGACTTCAATCTCCATATGAGAGGCGTCTTTAAGCTGCAGCACCAAACAAAGTATTACATACAGTCAGTAGTTCAGTGCATTATGATTGTGTCATTCCAGTGTTATCACACACAACTCATTTATCAGATTGTATTTATTTTTATGTTTGTATTGTTTGAGTTTTTACCAAAATCTACGTCAACAGCTCCTTTAGAAATTTTATTCCCAGGAAAAAGCATGACGTGTTCGATACTTATTTTTCCCGTTGTATAGGGTTCATACGGTCATGAAAAACCTGGAGAAGTCATGGAATTTGGACTTGGCATTTTCCAGGCCTGGAAAAGTTATGGAAATTAGTTTAACAAATATCTGTATACTCAAATATGGGTTAGCTGCCTTTACTTTTTTTCTGTCCATGGCCAAACTCATGCTCTCACATTAATAGTGCTGCGTGAGCATTATCTAAATAAATTTTGTGGATATATAAAGATTAATTAAAACTAAATAACAGGGTGTCCGCAGGGTCTTAAAAACTAAATTTTAGGCCTTAAAAAGTCTTAAATTCACTGAAATATTGTGTTGTGTCTTAAATCATTTTTAACAGATCTTAATTTTCCTTTGCCCAAGTAAAGCTTCACAATCAGGCTGACATTCCTCCAATCACCAACAATCCATCTTAATAAAACATTTTTTTTTAATATTTACCTTTGTACGTTTTTTTTATTGCAAAAAGATGCAATATACAATAACTTGGAAATAGTTCACAGTAATTCCTCCAAATGAATTCACAAATCTAAAAACAATAACACACTTCCTCATGAAAATAACAGAGCAATATATGCCTATAGGTTATTTTCCATTCAAACAAAAACTCTACAGAGTAAGGGAGAGTAGACGTAATATTTATAAATAGGCATGAAACTTAAGAGTTTATTACAGAAACACATTAGGTTGAATAGAAATTATAGTCGATCAGCTTGGACCGAAAGCCAACAAATATATATATATTGTCGGAATATCTAGCCAATTCCATGCATGTTCAATAAGAAAAGGTCTGGAGAGGGTTTTCTTCAACGCCAAAAATATTAGTAATTAATTAGATACAAATGAATAATTCAATGACAGAGCTCTGGGTTACGTTACCACAATGCAATACAAGAATTACATTCAAGAGGTTCGCAACTAACATACATTTCCTGACTCCAGCATATATACACAACTGATAATAACAGGTGGAGTTTTGCTTTAACGTCACTGATCAGACATTCTGCAGTCCTTTAACTCTTGTAACCCCAGGCACACTTGCTCTTTCTGCAACCCTTCTCTGCATAATTACGTGCATCTTTAATATATTTCACAACTTCTACAAGCATCATGACAACTTGTGACATGTCTAGATTTTGTATTAAACAAAGGCCCTTACACTTATTCCTATTCTGCTTTTTCCACTTGTCAGCATGTTCATTAATAAAGTATGCAGCAAGGTAAAAAAGAGAAAGTGTCTGGTCAAGATGTGTTATAATACAATAGAAAAGATTGATTAATCTGTTGTTAGTCTAAACATTTTTCTAATAAATAAAAACACAAAAGTAATAAAAATAAATTCCTATTTTCCAACAATATTTCTGATTATTTAAGTAATTGTCTCCACAATAAATATACTTTAAACCATGCAGCGTTCAACGCTATGGATTTTTTCTACTGGTCCGATCGGGCCAGTGGTTCAGATTTTTACTTGCCCTGCCAAAATTTACACTGGCCCCACAAAAAAAAAGAGAAGTTAATAGCTAGTTTTTTTGCCACATTTTAAATAATATGTCAAAAATAAAGTCTGTGATTCTAGAATTTCAATACTTAAAATAAACCGTACATAAAAGTTTTATGCAAACAAAAAGAGCAGAACAGAAAATGTAAAAAAAAAAAAAAAAAAGAAAGTGGCTGACTTGTCAAACTGGCAGCAAACTGTGCAAAACATCTTCATTTTTATTTTGTCGTGTTAGGGTGCTTTCACGCCTACACTTTTGCTTCGGAACGTGTCTCATTTGCCCAGTTAGCGCGGTTCGTTTGGCATATGTGAACAGGGCAATCGCGCTCTGTTCCGCGCCAAAGTAATCGCACCGAGATCGCTTGAATGAGGTGGTCTCGGCTCGATTAAAACGAACCCTGGAGCCGCTCAATTGCTGTGAGAAAGCAATCCGATCCGAGCGCGGTTATATCACAGTGTTTTATGAATATGTAATAGGCTTACGGCTTTATGAAGAGAGAATTATGAGTATGTCGGGAAGTTTCGCGAGTCTCCGGATGCCCGCAAACGAGTGATGATCTCCCGGTAATCTTGCGTCTCCCTCCCGGTCCTCAAATAGGCTACACCCTTCCCACCCCTCCCCACCGCCTCTCTCCTCAGACACGTCACGCGCACACCCTGTCAATCACCACCAAATCACCACCTCTCCTGACAGCTGAGCGGGACTCTGCAAAATAAACCCTGACACTCTGACCAATGTAAGGAGAGTTTACTCGCACTTCCCAAGTGTCTCTCAAGCTGGCCCTGGGCCACCGGGCAGTCCTCATTGTTGAGCCTTGCCATGTTAAACGTGTCATTGTTTTATCAAAACAAAATATTATGTTAAAAAACGTGTATACATATTAAAGTATGTTGCTACAAAATAAATACATTTGGTGGGAGGCAAAAAATAAAATAAAAAATTGTCCCAAACGGGCCATTAGAAATAATCATTAGTGTTTAGCCTTGTATAAGTCTACAATTTCATTCATTGTGGTCTTAGAAAGTCTTAAATTTGACTTGATGATACCTGTCTTGTTATTCACCACGTATACGTAGACGTGACATGAACCATTAGGTCAAGAAAATTTACTTAAATCCTGGAAAAGTCATTGAACTTGGTGGTAAAAATATGTATGAACCCTGAAATTGATAAACAAACACAAAGAATGTATTAATTTCATGGCTGAAATTGCCTTTAGGGCCTCAAAATCTCTAAATCTGCCCCTGAATGTTGTAGTATTTGTTAGTGTCACTACATTTAAAATGTGGTGTATTGTAGGATGATATTCCCTTTAGTTGAAGACCTTTAGTAACAGACCACAATATTGAGTGATCTATTTATATTGCTAAAGTTTAGAATCACCACAGCATATTCCTTTAAGTACAGCATGGCTCAAAACACTACAGTAAATGACTGCAATTTGGGTTACTGTAGTATTTTTTCTTTTGTCTTGAAGGAGGGAAATAAAGTTCGCTCTCACAGACGTTCTCGAGGCCTACAAACACGTCCCTCGCAAAAGTTTGCATGTTTTCAAAGCCTTTATTTTTGGGCCACAGTGTCCCAGAGTAGATTTACCTTCAATAACCATTTATTAAATCTCTCCCCCCCATTAAAGTCGCAAGCTTCCAAGAGCCGACTGCATTAATCCTGATTACAGGCTGTCAAGCGGAGGAAACGGGGTCTATGTGTCAAGCGTGTCATCGAGAGATGCTTTTATCCCCATCTGCATCTCTCTGCCTTCAGTTCGGGGCGGGAGAAGCAGCCGACGGGGGTCTCTGAGGGTCCCAGGATGGACCGCAGCGTCAGGAGGGCCAGTGGCTCCATCAAAAGGGCCTCCATCAAGCGCTCCACATCAGGATCGCAGAAGGTAAGAGATCAAATATGACTGTAGCTTTCAGTAAATACTGCAGTGTTTTCGAGCTGTTCTGTAGTGAAGCACTGGAATGGATCTGCTGTGGTGATTCTGTACAGTAGGTGCTGTATGGTAACGCAACAAGACCATTTCAATGTGGTCAGGGTTCAACGCTAAGGGTTTTTTTGCTGAGGATTTTTACTTGCCCTGCCAAAATTTTCACTGGCCCCACCAAACAAAAGCAGTTTATAGCTATTTCTTAGCCACATACAGTATTTTAAATAATGTTTCAGAAACCAAACATAATTGTAATACCAACCCATTTTACTCAGCATAGCTTTTTATAATACAACTGACAATTTAAAAAAATTCACATGTGATGTAACTAAATTTGACAGTGTGTGTGTGTATGTGTATGTATATATGTATATATATATGTGTATATATGTATATATGTGTATATATATATATATATATATATATATATATATATATATATATATATATATGTATATATGTGTATATATATATGTATGTATGTATATATGTATATATATATATATATATATATATATATATATATATATATATATATATATATATATATATATATATATATATATACATATATGTGTATATGTATATATATATATATACATATATGTGTATATGTATATATATATATGTATATGTGTGTGTGTATATATATATATATATATATATATATATATATATATTTACAAAAGTTTGGGGTCAGTTTTATAAATCTTTTTCATTTTTTTTTAAAGGAAAATTATTCAGTTCATCAAGGTGATATTTATTAAATATAAAAAAATATAATTGTTTAATATTTATTACAGTTTTAAATAACTGCTTTCTTATTGTCTGTAGTTTCAAATAAAATTATTACTCCAATAAACACTCTTAATTCTAGACATTGTCTTATTCAGTTTAAAATAATTCATAGGGTTTATTATTCAAAGAAAAAACTAGGTCCCACTTTATATTAACTGTCCTTAACTACTATGTACTTCCTTTAAAAAATAAATGCAATGTACTTACTGTGTTTATGATGTATTTGAGAACACTTGTGGCGCTTTTGAGTTGGGATAGAGGTTGGGTTATGAACAGGTTTGGTGGCATGGGTAGGTTTAAGGGTGGGTTAAGGTGTAAGGGATGGTCAACATTGTATTTACAAATGTAATTACAAAAGTTAATTAAAGATATAATTACATACTGGTATTTAATCAAGCATAAGTACACAGTAAATACATGTATTTACACAATAAGTACATTGTAACAAACTATTAATTCCTGTGTAAGTACTTATTAGTTAAGGCCACTTAATATAAAGTGGGACCAAAAACTACATAGAATCTTCCAAAATATTTCACCTCTTTGTGACAAATGTGATTCATCAGATGCGGATCTATCTCACAGTTTTATTTTGTGTTCGAAGATACAGAATTATTGAAGTGCTTTCCGAGGTGTTAACGTTGCAATTACAACCAGATCCAATGCTTGTAATTCTGGGATTCTCTGAACAAATGGATTTGTTGTCAAATACACAACATAAATTGCTCTCATACTGCTTAACGACTGCCAAGAAGCTACCGCTACTGTTTTTGAAATAAAAGGAATCCCCTACATGTAAACTGTGGCTTGGAGAAATTGCCTCTGTTACATTTGGACTGAATTAGATACCATTTGAAAAGAAAACTTGAACAACTTACAAAAGTTGAAATCCTTTTATCTGTTTAAAAAACCTCTCATAATAATGCATCATTTCTGTAATGTTTGAACATGCTTGGTCATCATACTCTGTGGTAAAATTACTGGAGTTTTCTGGTAGAAATAACAAAACGGGTGATGGGTCTGAAATACGGGAGACTCCCGGGAAAAACGGGAGTGTTGGCAGGTATGCTGTAGCATTCATTAAACACTCAAACTGCTGCTTGTTCAAAGTACTTACTTAAAATGAGTTGAAACTGCGCAATTCTGGGCAACTTAATCGTTTTATGTTCAATCCACTTCAGTTTATACAAGCGTTAACCTAATCTATTTGTGTTAGGATGATGAGAAGGAGTTGTGTGAATTCCTGAATGTTTTTACAGTGAAAGGAGTACTATCACACTGTAAAACACAAAACGTCAAGGTAACTCGAGCCATTTTAGGAAACTGATTGCTACTAATCATTTAAGTTCAAAAACTAATCCTAATGAGTACTGTCAACTTGCTCCATTGGAGTAATGAAGCAATTTGTGCACAATAAATGAAGAGAACTTAAACCTACTGAGTACTTTAAAACCCAATAAGTTAAGGCAACTCAAACCGCTTGAGGAAACCGATTGCTTCAAACCATTTGAGTTAAACTAATCTGTACGAGTACTGTAAACTTACTCTATTTAAGTTTAAGTATGAGGTATTTAGCTCATTACCTTCAACGCAGAGTTGAAAACTCTTTTCAATTGAGTTGAATAAAATTTCAGTACATTTTTGAGTCAACTGCACTCATTTCATTTGATAAAGTTGACTGTTTGGTTTTACAGTGTATATTTGTTGTGTTTTACACAACTATGGTATATGTATTATTTACTGTAAAATACTGTAGTATATTTTCACGTCTTTCTTTGACTTCTAAAGTGTATGACGTGATGCGATACCAGAGTTATTGTCATTCACTAAAAGTTGAAACTATACATATATAATTATATCTTGATTTGTTTTGTTTATTTCAGCTCTACGCTGCACAAAATGTGGCTGAGTCATGACAACAGCTGTTTTTATTTTGCTATTTTTAGTGCATTTTAGTGAGTTATGCAAGTTTAAATTAATATTTCCATTAGTTCGACTGATGCAAGTTGGGATGACTAGAAAAGTTTGTTCAATTCAACTAAAAAAAATAGGCAGCAAAAATTATTATTATTATTTGTTTTTGAAGTAAAAGATTTGGATTTTTGTTAAGCTTGGGTACGTTTTAAATTAACTTTATTTTAATAAGAAGAAATTTAAAAAACCCACACAAAACCAAAGTACTAAAACATGACAAAAACATAGTGTTAAGAGTTTGTTCAGGGTAGTATATGGGATATATCAGTCAATAACTTTGATTAACAGGTTTATATCTCAGTTTAAGGATTTAATTTTTGTCCAATTAGTGATGAGGAAAAGTAAAGGACACAGATCCAATCCGCTAGTTCTCTCTTTTATCTTTTTTCTTTTTCCTTTTTTTTTGTTGCAATTTTGTAGAATTTTGTAGAATAAGTATGTGTGTACCTTATTAATTCTGTATAAATATAGACGTTTGCTATTAATATTGTTACATATTGTTAAATAGTTCTCTATCTTTTATATTTTAAATGAGGCTTTCAGATTTGTGATATATTAGAAATATATATATAAATAATGATTTTATTATTGTTATAATAATCATAAATAAATGATTAAATATTTATATTATACAATACAGGTTAATGTTTTTTTTTTTAAAGCTGCAAGGCACATGCACTAATAAAACAAAAAGGATATAAATTCAAATTAAAAAAATTTAAACTATTTTAATAATAATAATAATTTATGCAAAAAGACAATACTATAATATATAGTATAATATAATATAAAATATTTGAATATAATATAAAATTATTTCATATATATATATATATATATATATATATATATATATATATATATATATATATATATATATATATATATATATATGAATGAAATATTTTAATTTATAATATATTATAATATAATTATATTATATATAAGATTATTATTATTATTATTATTATTATTATTATTATTATTATTATATCATCTTTTTTTCTGATTACTGGTTGGGAAAATGAGCAACATTTAATAATTAATAAACACATTTTATGATAGTTTCCACTCTAACAGCCGAAGCCAACAATTATTTTTAAATAGTGCCGGCTGGGTCAGTTGGCATTTCTGTGTGGAGTTTGCATGTTCTCCCCGTGTTTCCTCCGGGTGCTCCAGTTTCCCTCACAGTCCAAACACATGCGCTATAGGAGAATTGAATAAACTAAATTGACCGTAGTGTATGTGAATGTGGGGGTTTCCCAATGTTGGGTTGTGGCTGAAAGGGCATCCACTCCGTAAAACATATCCTGGATAAGTTGGGGGTTGATTCCGCTGTGGCGACCCCTGATTAATAATATAATATAATATAATATAATATAATATAATATAATATAATATAATATAATATAATATAATATAAATAGCTCTGATTATACTGTCCCCTAGTCTTTACATTATGGGATAAAAGGCTAAATTAATTTGTAAATTAATAAACAAAAATGACGACAGTCTCCATCGTATCTGCTCAGACCGCAGCTGAGGCCAAAACAGCGGAACCAAACTTGTTGCAAAACACGAAGATGCATTATATAAAACAGATTTGCATCTTTGAAACGATTTAAATCTCCTGCTAATCCAAATCCTAATCTTAATGATCGCAAGAGAAACCAAGAGGGCGTTTTTGAGCGTGAATTTCTCCACTGCTCCTCCGCTGCCTCTAATCCCCCATAATGCCCAGTTTGAGCTCCAGCAGCTGGCCAAGATTAACCACTTTACCTCCCGCTCGCAAAAAACATCTGCTTTCATGTGATTAAGACAGAAAATAGAGCCTTCACAACTGCTCAAGGCATCAGGGAAAGTGCTCGACTCTTACGCCCATGTCGAGCGGACTGACTTTCATAAGGTTTCCACACACGTAATGCTATTTTAATTATAACTTTGTGGCATATTATATAAGGAAATGCAGGACGGAAACACTAAAATGTACATAAAACCTTACAGATAAATAAATAGCTTGTCATTTTTATTTGTACCACTTTTTTTACTTTAGATGCAGAATCAGTGAGTTTGTACTTTGCTATTAATTCTGTACATATTTAGATTTTTATTAATATTAAAAATATTAGGTTGAGTGGACGCACTATTATGTTATCTTTTTATTACAAGATGGAAGGACGGACGGATGGATGGATAGATGGACAGGGAGGGAGGGACAGACAGACAGACAGACAGACAGATAGACAGACAGATAGACAGACAGATAGATAGATAGATAGATAGATAGATAGATAGATAGATAGATAGATAGATAGATAGATAGATAGATAGATAGATAGATAGATGGATTGATATGGAGGGAGGGAGGAAGGGAGGGATGGAGGGAGGGAGGAAGGGAGGGACGGACGGACAGACGGATGGATGGATGGATGGATGGATGGATGGATATGGAGGGAGGAAGGGATGGATGGAGGGAGGGAGGGAGGGAGGGAGGGAGGGACGGACGGACGGACTGACGGACTGATAGATAGATAGATAGATAGATAGATAGATAGATAGATAGATAGATAGATAGATAGATAGATAGATAGATAGATAGATAGATAGATAGATAGATAGAGAAAGAAATATAAATAGATAGATAAATAAATAAAGACAAATAAATACATAAAGATAAGCAAATAAATAAATTGACAAATAAATAAAAATAGTATTCCAATGTACTAAAGCTTATTTAAATATTAGTGGTATTTAATACACTTGAAATTTCAGAAAAGAGCGCAAGCCTAAGATGAACAGCCGTGATCTACGATGCCTCTGGCAGCACTGCATCAAGAATCGTCTTTCATCTATAGGTGATATCACCACATGGCCTCAGAATTACTTTGGCAAACCTTCGTCAAAAACCACAACACGTAGTTCCATCCATAAATGCCAGTTAAAACTTTGCCAAATGGAAGCCCTATGTTAACGGTGTCCAGAAGGGCTGTGGACTTCTCAGGTCTCACACAGTGGAAACATTCCAAAAATGAAATCTGTGCTAATTTAGGAAGAGCAATAAGAATCATGAGGAACAGATTCAATACTGTTTGCTGTATCGTCCGCAATGAAATACAGTTAAAGTACATTTAGAAATAACTGCTTTCTTCCTTTATTTGCGTTTTCCATACTGTCCCAACCTTTTTCTGATTTGGGGTTGCATGTAGAAGCTTTTCTGAGAAGGTTTACAGACTTGAAATCAGTGATTAGTAAATAAAGTAACATTTTTAGCAATCATTTTCTTGCAGTGTAGTAAAAAAACAGCTTTCATTGTACCAGAAATGTAACCTAAAAAACAGGTCACGCTTTATTTTGATGGTCCATTTGTTGAATTCAAGTTACATTGCATCTACATGCCAACTAATTCTCATTAGATTATAAGTAGACTGTTAGGGTTTGGGCAAAGTTTCTTATAGTCAGTTAAATGTCTGTTGACGGAGCAGTATTAACAGATATTAAGCAGACGGTCTACTAATACTCAAATGGACCATCAAAATAAAGTGCAACCTTACATCTTTGTAAAGTGATGTGTGTTTGTGCAGTCTGAGAATTATATGGCTCTTACTAAAACGCTTCCTTTGACATTTACATTTACAAACCCTTGAAAATTGAGGTTGATTTCTGTTTTGGGACTGTTCCCTTCCCCCTCTCAGACAGAGAAAAACACCCGCACACAAACATGGTTGTCTGAAAAATGTGTCTTATGACTAAAAAATCTCAAGGCTAATCAGTGACATGTTGGTCTCATGTGATGATGGCTAACTGGATTTTCAGGCCCGGCGAGACAATGAGTCTTTTTAGAGGCAGAGTTTGAGGGGGAAACACTTTTCCTTAAAAAGGTTAAGCATGTTAAAGTTGCCTGCCACCCCACAGACCTGTTGTCTCCAGACTTGGTGTAACCCTGGCAAAGCTTACAGTGAAAAAGATCAATAAGAAGGTTTTGACGGCTGTTTGAAGGTATGATCACAGTAAACACACAGCGTTTCAGGGTAAAACCTTACGATTATGTACAAAGACGGATAGGGAGTTGTTTCTATACTGTGAGATTTCAGTATTTGCGGGTGGATGGATGGAAAGAAAGAAAGTATAGATGGATGTATGGACAGAAAGAATAAAGAAAAGAAAGATAAAGGAAGGAAAGAGAAATAATAAAATAAAATTAAAGATGGATGGATGGACAAAAGAATGGATGATGGATGGACAGACAAGAAGGTGGATGAATTTATGAATGGATGAACGGAAAAAAGAATAGATGGGTGGGTGAATAAAAATGGATGGATGGATGGAAAGGGATAGAAAGAAATATGGAAGGATGAATAAAGTTAGAAAGAAGGACGAATGAAAAAATATATAAAGAAAGATAGATTTAAAAATGGAAGGATAATGGATGGATGGATACATTAAAAAAGGATGGATGAAGGGATAGAAAGATGGATGGATTGAAAAAAGGATAGGTGGATGCATGAAAAGGACAGAAATGTAGATGGATGGATGATAAAAGAATAAAAAAGGGTGAATGGGTGGAAAAATGATGGATGGTTAGAGTAAAGAATGGATGGATGAAAAAGGAGCCAAATTAGGATGGATAGATAAAAGGATAGAAAAGGATGGATGTATGAACAAATAGAAAGAAAAATGGATAAAAAATGATGGATGAAGATATAAAAAAATATGAACGGATTTAAAAGAAGGATAATGGATGGATAGATGAAAAAAGGATGGATTGGAAAAGGATAGGTGGATGGATGAATGACAGAAATTAAGATGGTATGGATGGATAAAAGAATAAAGAAGAGTGGATGTATAGATAGATAGATAGATAGATAGATAGATAGATAGATAGATAGATAGATAGATAGATAGATAGATAGATAGATAGATAGATAGATAGATAGATAGATAGATAGATAGAAAAAGGATGGATGAAAGATGCATGGAAAGATGGATGGATGAAAGGACAGAAATTAAGATGGAGGGATGCATAAAAGGATAGAACGAAGGATGGAGGAAAAGGATAGATGGATGTTGGATGGATGGATGAAAGAAAAAAGGATAGAAAGAAAAATGGATATATAAGTGGATGAATAAAAAATATAGAAAAAAAAAGGATGGATGGAAAAAGGATAGAGGGATGGATGGATGAAAAGATAGAAAGATGGAAGGATGAAAAAAGGTTGAATGAGTGGAAAAATTATGGATGGTTAGAGTAAAGAATGAATGGATGAAAAAGGAGAAGAAATTAAGATGGATGGACAAAAGGATAGAAAAGGATGGATGGATGAAAGAATAGAAAGAAAAATGGATGAAAAACGACGGATGAATGGAAAATTATGGTTGGATAGGGGAAAAAAGGATAGAAGGATGGATGCATGGATGGATAGAGTTAGAAAGAAGGATTGATGAAAAAGGATAGATAGATAGATAGATAGATAGATAGATAGATAGATAGATAGATAGATAGATAGATAGATAGATAGATAGATAGATAGATAGATAGATGGATGGATGGATGGATGGATGGATGGATAGATAGATGGATATTCAGGCAGTGAGCTGTAGAGTGCTGTGAGCTGAACTGTGAGCTGGGGTCAGATCTGCTCATTATCAGTCAGTCAGCAGACTGCAGCTCTCGTGATCTTGGTGTCTGCTGCTGTGCTGCTTCTGAACTCTAGCAGATCCACAGACTTCACTCTTCACCTTCGTTGGCTTTGCCTTTCCAATGTGAAATCGCAGATTTGTACAAAAACTGTGGGAAAGCTTTAGGTGAAGCTATAATCTGATTTCCCTCTCTGCAGCTTCAATCCTATTTATGAACAAACGCCTTTAGTTGAGCAACAGCGTACGCGGGGCCGCACGACACGCACAGACTCAACAGGGTGGATTGTTGCCAGGTCTGCTAATGGTCTTGTTAATTTGAGCAAGAAAATACGACTTTTTTCCTCTCAGAAAGCCGTTTCTGCGCAAAACTCGAACAAAGCTGATGAGCGCTCTGCGGATTTGAGCTTTAATTGCTGTGGATAATGAGTTTAAACATGCCGAAATAAGTGCGTCACACTGGCTCGACTGTTGCGGTGGCAGGAGCCCTTTGTCTTCAAGAGCTTTAATTACTAATAATCCACATATGCTTTCAGGACTACACCACAACTTGCTGAAAGAGGGAGATTGAAGAGGAAAGAGTGTATTGAAAATCAACGAGTAATCAGTGGCATAGATAATATTTACAGGTGGGACAGTATGAACAGTTTTTGCTACCCGTTCAGTAAATTCTTTGGGTTTTAATGGTGTGAGATTCATCTTCGAGACCCAATAACATTAGTGTGGGATCCCCTAAGGCTTTGGGCCATGTATGAACTTCAGCACCAAATAAAGTTTAAATAATAGATGGATGGATGGATGGATTGACAAATTAATGAATGGAAAAGGGATAGTTTATGGAGGATGTTTAGAGAGAAGGATGGATGGATGGATGGAAAATGATGGATGGGTGGAAGGATAAAAAGATGGGAAAAAGTATAAATGGATGGATGATGGGTGGTTAGAGAAAAGGATGGGGAAAGAAAGAAAGAGAGAAAGGAAAAAGAAAGATGAAAAGATGGATGGATGGATGGTTAGAGTTAAGGATGAAGAGATGAAACTAAGATGGAAGATGGAACTAAGATGGATGGATAAAATGATAGAACAAACGAAGGATGGATGGTAAATAGGTAATTCTGTACATATTTAGATTTTTATTAATATTAAAAATATTAGGTTGAGTGGACGGACTATTATGTTATCTTTTTATTACAAGACGGACGGACGGACGGACGGACGGACGGATGGATGGATAGTTGGACAGGGAGGGAGGGAGGGAGGGATGGACGGACATACAGATAGATAGATAGATAGATAGATAGATAGATAGATAGATAGATAGATAGATAGATAGATAGATAGATAGATAGATAGATAGATAGATAGATAGATAGATAGATAGATAGATGGATGGATGGATGGATAGATGTGAGTGTGTTGATAGATGGAAAAATGATGGATGGATGGTTGGAAAAAAGACGAATAGATAAAAAAAGGATAGAAATTAAGATGGATGGATAAAATTATAGAAAGGATGGATGGATGAAAAAGAATAGATGGATGGATGGATGGGTTGGTGGATGGATGGATGGGTCGATGGATGGATGGGTCGGTGTATTGATGGATGGATGGGTCAGTGGATGGATGGATGTGTGGAGAAAAAGAATAAAGATAGAAATTAAGATGGATTGATAAATGATAGAAAGAAGGATGGATAGTAAAAAGGATAGAAGGATTAGATAGAAAGATGGATGGATGGATGGATGAATGGATGTATGGATGGATGGTTAGAGTTAAGGATGAAGAGATGAAAAAAAAATTAGAAATTAAGATGGATGGATAAAATGATAGAACAAAGGATGGATGGGTGAAGATGGATAGATAGATAGATAGATAGATAGATAGATAGATAGATAGATAGATAGATAGATAGATAGATAGATAGATGGATGGATGGATGGATGGATGGATGGATGGATGGATGGATGTGAGTGTGTTGATAGATGGAAAATGATGGATGGATGGTTGAAAAAAAGACGAATATATTAAAAAGATAGAAATTAGGATAGATCTATAAAATGATAGAAAAAGAATGGATGGATGAAAAAGAATAGAAGGATGGATGGGTCGGTGGATGGATGGATGTGTGGAGAAAAAGAATAAAGATAGAAATTAAGATGGATTGATAAAATGATAGAAAGAAGGATGGATAGTAAAAAGGATAGAAGGATTAGATAGAAAGATGGATGGATGAATGGATGTATGGATGGATGGTTAGAGTTAAGGATGAAGAGATGAAAAAAAAATTAGAAATTAAGATGGATGGATAAAATGATAGAACAAAGGATGGATGGGTGAAGATGGATAGATAGATAGATAGATAGATAGATAGATAGATAGATAGATAGATAGATAGATAGATAGATAGATAGATAGATAGATAGATAGATAGATAGATGGATGGATGTGAGTGTGTTGATAGATGGAAAATGATGGATGGATGGTTGAAAAAAAGACGAATATATTAAAAAGATAGAAATTAGGATAGATCTATAAAATGATAGAAAAAGAATGGATGGATGAAAAAGAATAGAAGGATGGATGGATGGATGGGTCGGTGGATGGATGGATGTGTGGAGAAAAAGAATAAAGATAGAAATTAAGATGGATTGATAAAATGATAGAAAGAAGGATGGATAGTAAAAAGGATAGAAGGATAGATAGATGGATGGAAAGAAAGAAAAAATGATAGATGGATGGTTGGTTGGAGAAAAAGATGAATAGATGAAAAAGGATAAAAATTAAGATGGATGGATAAAATGCTAGAAAAGAAGGATCGATAGTAAAGGATGAATGGGTGAATAGAAAAGATGATAGATGGATGGAGAAAAGATGAATGATAAACTATAGAAATTAAGATGGGTGGATAAAATTATAGAAAGGATGAAAAAAGAAAAAGATGTATGGAAAAAATGATGGATGGATGGAAACAAGAAATGATAGATGATGGATAGATGGAAAAGATGGTTAGAAAAAATGATGGATGGGTGAAAAATAGATGGATGGAGGATGGATGGACACTCAAAAATGGCGTTTGCTGTTTGATCAAACTACCTGATTAAAATGAGCTGAAACGACTCTTCAGGCTTTTTTGCTGCAACTGTTTTCAGTTTGTAAAAATTAGTCAACTTAATTTCTTCATGTTGTCCCAACACAAGTCAACATTTGAACAGTGTAGGCAGTATAAAAGGCTTGTTTGCTGGGTTTCACACATTCGGTTTGTGTCAGGACAACCTGAAGGCATTAAGTTAACTTATTTATACAAATATATGTAGATTAAAATAAAGCAATTAAGCTGATTTATATTGATTAAAAGTAGTTTGAGCAAACAGCAGACATCATGCTTTGAGCTGTATTTAGTTTGAGAAGATGTATGAGTAAATATAAGAGTCAGAAAGTGGTTAGCACTGTCGCCTCACATCCAGAAGGTCCCTGGTTCGAGTCCCGGCTGGGTCAGTTGGCATTTCTGTGTGGAGTTTGCATGTTCTCCTCGTGTTCGGGTGCTCCGATTTCCCCTACAGTCCAAACACATGCGCTATAGGGGAAATGAATAACCTAATTTGTCCGTAGTGTATGAGCGTGTGTGAATGTGAGAGTGCTTCCCAGTACGCTGCGTATAACATATACTGAAATGGTTAACTCCGCTGTAGCGACCCCTGATAACTAAGGGAGTAAGCCGAAGGAACTGAATACTTATTTATTCTATTATTTATAAAGGAGTTTTTCACCATCAACTTGTGATTCTTGTGACACAATTCTAGTCGATGCTTTCAAGACCTCATCGCACAGAAAAAAAACAAAACCATGTTAACCATTGGATCGTCCCACATCAAACATCCTCATCGAGTGTCACCAGTTATGATAGTGAAAGGCTTTTCTGTCTGTCGCTCGAAAGATGAAAGTCGGTGATTGTTGGTCCGTCAAGAAACATTTTCCGCCTCCCAATATGGCTGGCGAAAAATAGAGATTAACAACAATTAGCGTCGGATGACCTTGCCCCCAACTGGAGTCCTGTCACGTATTAACTAGGCCTCTTTTCAGAAGAATGCCTGCGCCCAATTCTCCCAATTATGCAAATTGGGCTTGAAATCAAAGGGTGACGCTTTCGGTGCGCTCCCGTTCCCGTGCGTTTTCGACATCTCTGCAACTTCCCCAAGACTATCTGAGGGTAAAAGAGAAGTTTTTCACGGGGTTTGCGAAGCTATCAAAGTAGATTTGTTGTGCTTTGCTCCAGCGAGGGATGAAAATACCCTGTGGGCATGGAGAGAGAGAGGGGTCATGAGACTCCCAAAAGGATTACCTTGAACTGGAGTCATGGGACGTGCCTCGAACAAAGGCTCTGCTCACATGCTCATCATATGAACAGCCCCTCATAAAGTGATGAAGCTTCATGTGTTTTGGCACTCATTGGGCGCTGGAGCTCCGGGAGAGAGGATCGTCCGGGAGGGGACCATAATGCAGAAACGAGTCCCACTTTGGCACCATAACTTCAGCTTGAGGATCCAGAGGTAGGACTCCTGCTAGCTGACATGGATCCACGGTCCACTGATCCCGCTGGTATGATGGCATGAGAAACGAAAAGATAATGTCTCCTGAAAACGATTTAAACCTTTTTCAAGTCTTTCTTCAGGAATGTTTTGAAAAAGTTCATCCAAAGATGAGAGTTTAGTCACTTTTTACTCTTTAAATCTCAAAACATTCACGAGTTTCTTTCTCCTGATGAACACTTAAGAAGATATTTTCAGGAAATTTGTAACCGTTGACTTCCATAGTAGGGAAAAAAACAAATATTATAGGAAGTCAATGGTTACAGGTTTTCAACATTCTTCAAAATATCTTCTTTTGTGCTTAACAGAAGAAAGAAACTCATAAATGTTTGAAAGGCTGAATAAATTATGATTGAATTTAGATTTTTGGGTGAACTGCCCCTTTAAACAAGTCAAGATCATGTCGGGATGAGAAACCTCAAGAAAATGTTTACTGAAAATAACTTAACTAATCATTTTCAAGTCTTTCTTCAGGAATATTTTGGGATAGTTCACTCAAAAATGAGAGTTTAGTCACTTTTTACTCCTAAAATCTTAAAACATTCACAAGTTTCTTTCTCCTGTTGAACACTTAAGAAGATATTTTCAGGAAATTTGTAACCGTTGACTTCCATTGTAGGGAAAAAAAAACATATTATGGAAGTCAATGGTTACAGGTTTTCAACATTCTTCAAAATATCTTCTTTTGTGCTTAACAGAAGAAAGAAACTCATAAATGTTTGAAAGGCTGAATAAATGATCAAATTTAGATTTTTGGGTGAACTGTTCCTTTAAACAAGTCAAGATCATGTAGGGATGAGAAACCTCAAGAAAATGTCTATTGAAAAAAAAATTAACAAACCATTTTCAAGTCTTTCTTCAGGAATATTTTGGGATAGTTCACCCAAAAAAGAGGGTTTAGTCACTTTTCACTCTTAAAATCTAAAGTGGTTTCAAACCTTTATGAGTTTCTTCTTCCGAACACTGAAGCAGATATTTGGAGGAAAGCTGAAAATTTGTAGCTGTTGACTTCCATAGTAGAAAGATCAAATACTATGGAAGTCAGTGGTTACAGGTTTTTTGGCATTCTTTAAAGCATCTTCTTTTGTGTTCAACAGAAGAAAGAAACTCATAAAATGTTTGGAAGGCTGAATAAATTATGATTGAATTTAATTTTTTGGGTGAACTGTCCCTTTAAACAAGTGAAGATTATACGGGACAAGAAACATCAGGAAAACGTATATTGAAAATATTTTTAAAAATAATAATATTTCAGGAATATTTTGGCATAGTTCACCCAAAAATGAGAATTTATTTACCTTTTTACTCTCATGTAGTTGAAAACCTTTGAGTTTCTTCTGTTGAACACAGAAGAAGATATTTTGAGGAAAGCTGATAACCTTCAACCATTGAAAAAAAAAATACTATGGAAGTCAATGGTTACAGCTTTCTGACATTATTCAAAATATCTTCTTTTGTGCTCAACAGAAGAAAGAAACTCAAAAATGTTTGAAAAGCTGAAAAAAAATGATGACCGAATTTTCATTTCCGGGTTAACTGTCCCCTTAAACAAGTGAATATTAAATAGAAATATATATATATATATATATATGTACTGATGCAGCTGGTATGATGGGATGAGAAATGTCAAGAAAATGTTTATTGAAAATAATTTAACGAACCTTTTTCAAGTCTTTCTTCAGGAATATTTTGGGATAGTTCAGCCAAAAATGAGAATTTACTCACTTTTTACTCTTTAAATCTCAAGTTTCAAACCTTTGAATCTCTTCTGCCGAATACAAAAGAAGATATGAAGAAAGCTGAGAACCTGTGATCAATGACTTCCATAGTAGGGAAAAAAAACTAATACTGTAGAAGTCAATGGTTACAGGTTTCCAATGTTCTTCAGAATATCTACATTTGTGTTCAACAGAAGTAAGAAGCTCATAAAGGTTTGAAACTACTAGAGGGAAATTAAATAGTGTGTAATCTTTCATTTTTGGGTGAACGTTTCCTTTAAACAGTGCATTACTATTAATATTTTTTAATTATTTGTACTGATGCCGCTGCTATGATTTGCTAAGCATGAAAACTGATAATGTAAGGGTTGTACTGTAAAATGTGTATTAAGAATAATTTACAGATATTTTAATAATTCCCTCATGCAACAGCTGTTAAAGTGATAGTTCACTAAATAAATAAATAAATAAATGACTATTTACTCAATTTCAAGTGTGTTCAAACCTTTATGGTTTTCTTTATTTTGTCCAATACAAAAGAAGTTTGTGACTTAAAGTAGGAACAATAAATACTATCTTAGTCAATGGTTACAGGTTTCCGGCATACTTCAAAATATCTTATTTTGTGTTTTAGTAGAAGAAAGAAACTCAAAGGTTTGAAACAAGTAAAAGATAAGTAATTCATGACAGAATATATTTATTTTTGTGTGAACTATCCTTTAAATGTATTATTTAAAATATATATGGGATGAGAAACAGCAAGCCTGGCAATTTTATATTATATTTTAAAATTGTATATCGATAATAATTTACCAAACATTTCTCAAGTCTTCCTTCATGCAACAGCAGTTAAAGGGATAGTTCACCCCAAGACTAACATTTACTCTGTCAAGTGTTTTCAAACCTTTATGGTTATCTTTACTCTGTCAAAAAGAAGATATTTTAGGAAAGCAGAAAACCTGTAACCATCGACTATCCATAGTAGCAAAAACAAATACTATAGAAGTCAATGGTTACAGATATTTAACATTCTTCAAAAAATCTTCTTTTTTGTTCAACGGAATAAAGAAGCAAGGTCATAAAGGTTAGAAACAAGTAATTGGTCAGTAAATTATGACTATTTTAATTTTTGTGTGAACTGTCCCTTTTATCATTGTAATATTTTCAAAGATTATTATTTTGTTATTCACTCACCCTCAGGTGGTTTCAAACTTTTATGACCTTAAAGTTTCTTTCATCTATAAACACACACAAAAAAACCTGTATCCATCGACTTCCTTAGTGTTTGTTTTTCCTACTATGGGAGTCAATGGTTACCGATTTTCAACATTTCTTAAAATATCTTCTTTTGTGTGTTTAAAGAGGAAAGAAAGGTTTTAAATGACTAAAGCACCAGTAAATGTTGACAATTGTCATTTTTGGCTGAACTATCCCTTTAGTCAACGTATTAGTTTCAAAAATACATTGCTGCAGTTTCTTTCACAAAACTTGTTGGCCTCTTTGTCAAACTTTAAGATGTAACAAACTCTTAAAATAGCCGTAATCGTGTCATTTCATGTGTTTCTCCTCTTGGCTACTGTTCTGTGACTGATCTTACATTTTATTCAAGGAGATTTACCTCATCTTAGTTAGGACCAGACCAATAACAAAAACTTAGGACAAAAGACAAATACAATGGGAGTCAATGGTTACAGGTTTCCGACATTCTTCAAAATATCTTCTTTTGTGTGTTTAATAAAAGAAAGAAACTCCTAAAGCTTTGGAACCACTTGAGGGTGAATAAATAATCAGGTTATTTTCATTTTGGGCTGAATAATGCCTTTAAATAATGTTATTATTATTATTATTATTATTTGTACTGATGTCGCTGGTATTTATTTAATAAGAAACAACAAGACTGGCAAATTTATGCACCATTTACTCCCCCTTAGGTGCTTTCAATCCTTTGAGTATCATTCATTCCATTGTGTTTGTTTTTCCTACTTTGGAAGTCAATGGTTACCGATTTTCAACATTTCTCAAAATATCTTCTTTTGTGTGTTTAATAGAGAAAGGTCAAGTAAACGGTGGCTGAATTGGCTGAACTTTCCCTTTGATCAATGTATTAGTTTTAAAAATATGTTGTTGCAGTTTCTTTCACTAAACTTGTTGGCCTCTTTGTCAAACTTTAAATTTTAACAAACTCTTAAAATAGCCGTAATCACTTCATGTGTTTCTCCTCTTGGCTACTGTTCTGTGACTGATCTTTTTACATTTTATTTAAGGAGATTTGCCTCGTCTTTATTAGGACCAGACCAATAACAAAAGCCCAGACAGATATTGCTTTGAACCAAAGGTTATTTTCGTCCAGCGCCGGAGTGCAATCAGAAATCTGGCAGGGCAGAATATGACCTGCTCTTTGTGTGTGTGTGTCTGTGTGTGTGTGTGTGTGTGTGTGTGTGTGTGTTTTTTTTTTTTACTAATTCTAAAACCGTCGCTGAGTTTCCATGGTGCTTTCTCACTAGCAGAAAAGCAGGGGGCAGACTTTGACCTCCCAATTTGCTACGCGCTAATAATTTCATCCAAAAACAGGCCACAGTGCGGTGGCCGGCGACTCTCCGGATCTCCGTTTATGCTTTATCTGTGCACTAGTGTTCCTAAAAGCACACTCATCTGGGCTAATGGCCAACAGATGCAGTTCATCAGAAGTCTCCACAGTTAATCACTTCAGACATCGGACATATTTTCCATGCGTTCTGTACATCTACGGCTTGAGCATGCTGCAGCACTGATACTTTAGTACGGGATTATTATCGCAAAGAGGATTTGCCATTCACTCTAGGCAAACTCAAGGGACTAAAAGCAGTTCTTGCTGTAATCGACATTTCACACACACACACACACACACACACACACACACACACACTCTATGTATGTATATGTGAAAATGCAAGGTACTACAACATTATATGTGTGTGTAATCTCTGTATGTGTGTGTTTTCTAGGGCCAGAAAGTTTGGATTGAGAAAACCTTTCACAAAAGAGAATGCAATCACATATTTCCAGCCAAGGACCCGACCCGGTGAGCATTTTTCTATTTTCAACACTCGTTTAGAGCATATAAAGACTCCATTGTGGCTAAATTACCTCTATGAATCTGTTTTCTGAGGCGTTTTGGGCTGTTATGTAATGAGGGGTGATGTGTGACATCATGAGCCCTGTTGCAGAGCGCTGTGTGGGCAAAGCTTCAGGGCAAGATGCGAGTCTAGTTTACTGCACTGCCTGTAGGGTTGCCAGGTTGTGCACTGATGCGTGCACCAATTGAACGCTCCCCCAATAGCTGGTCTGCACTGCAGTGATTTTACAGTTATTTACCGCAAAAACACCTGGTAATATACCACATACATTCTTTAGTTCGCTACTGTGATATGCTCTGCATTGTGGGTAAAACTTTTACAGTACCTTACTGCATGTGCCGTATTCTACTGGATTCAAAGTAATCAAGCACTGTGATTTTTGTATCACAAAATGCATTTAAAATAGGTTGATGGTATGGATAATATGGATATAATAATAATAATACAAATACTGTTATACATGATTTGCACTGCTATAGTGTAAAATGTTAAGAAATTACAGTAAAATACTGTAAAAATGGTCATACTGAAAAAGTAAAGGGCATTTTACTCTAATAAGAAGTTGCGGTAAGGCTATTTTACTGTAAAAATTAAATTACGGTAGGGCCGTGCTACTGTAGAAACGCATTTACAACTAAAGCCACCTTTCCACTGCACACGACATTTGGACACGTCTGTCGGATTACGCCCCCTTGTGGCAGTCGCACAGAATTTTCAGTGTTGCCGTGCACTGTGGCAGAGAAGTAGTTCTCGTACGAAATGGAGTGCCATAGCAAGAGTCATTATTCTCTGTGCGTTTACCGTGGTTGGTTGAATGAATGAATGAATGAATACTAGAAACTCATAGACCGCTAAAAATATTGGAGGGAATGTAGAGACAGCGTAAAAAATATATACATATATTTTTATTACTTTTTACTATTTTTTTTTTTTTTTTAAGATTTATTTTCGGCCTTTTTGCCTTTATTATCAGATAGGACAGTATTGAGGCAGGAAGCAAAGTGGGAGAGAGAGAGGGGGTAGGGAAATGTCGTCGAGCCGGGATTCGTTCTCGCGACGCCCTGACGTGCTATTGCACCATCTGTTGGCGCGCTAACCACTAGGCTATTGCGCCGACTACCTTTTACATTTTATCTATATTTTGTTAATAGACTTTTTCTAATTCCAAAAATAACCAAAAAAAAAAAAAAAGAGTATTTCTCATCTCGCGCGCACGGACCTGCCTGTACAACACTGGAATACATCACATCCGGTCGGGCTGGTCGCATACGGTCTACTCGCAGGATATATTTCAACGGATCCGCAGCTCAGTTCGGATCAAAAGTTCCCGCATACGGAGGTGATCGAAACTCATGCAGCTCCCGGACGACTCTCTATTGAGAATGAATGACTTCCGGTCTGCCGCTTGTCGTGTGCAATGGAAAGGAATGTGAAGGGGCAGTTGCAACAGTAAGTTACCGCAAAAATACCATGAAATGTCTAGCAGACTACAGTATTGTGAGTAAACTCTTTACAGTAACTTACTGCATGTGCCGTATTCCCCTGTGATCAAAGTAATCAAGTATTGCTCCTGTAGCTGAAGGCAAAATATGAGGCCGTTACTGTAAAATGTATTCGTATTATAAAATGCGTTTAAAATAGGTTGATTATATGGATAATATGGATATAATAATAATAATACTACAAATACTGTTATACATGATTTGCACTGCTATAGTGTATAATGTTAAGAAATTACAGTAAAATACTGTAAAAATGGTCATACTGAAAAAGTAAAGGGCATTTTACCTAAAAAAAGAAGTTACGGTAAGGCTATTTTACTGTAAAATGAAATTGCGGTAGGGCCCTGCTACTGTAATAACACATTTACAGGTAAATTATTGTAAAGGGGTGGTTGCAACAGTGCTGCCAGTAATGTACCGCAAAAATACAACGAAATATCTATCAGTGTACAGAACACTGTAAAAAGCGTTAGTTACTTTAAAGCAGGACAAGATGCGAGTCTAGTGTAGCCTAGTTCAGTGTTTCCCAAGTCTGTTCCTGGAGTCCACGTTTTCCAGCTCTCCCTAATCAAACACACCTGAATCAACTCATCAAAACATCAGAAGAGACTCCAAAAGCTGAAGTGAACGGGTCAGATAAGGGAGACACCCAAAATATGTGCTGTTGGTGTGCCTCCAGGAACAGGGTTGGGAAACAGTGGTCTAGTTCACTGCACTGCCTTCGGTGTAGGGTTGCCAGGTTGTGCACTGATGCGTACACTGATTAAACACCCTACCAATTGGTGGCCTTCACTGTTAGACTTTGCAGCAATTTTACAGTTATTTACCACAAAAACGCCCTGTAATCTACCACATATGTTCTTTACAGTTCACTACTCTGATATGCACTGCATTGTGGGTCATTTTAAAACATTTACAGTAACTTGCTGCATACTAGGAGATTGTGGTATTCTACTGTAATCACGTTGAAGGTAAAAATGAGACAGGTAATTAATATTTTGCATCACAACATGTAAAATTAAAGGGTATTTACTTTAAAAAGAGGTTGCGGTAAGGCTATTTTACTGTAAAAAATTAAGGTAAGTTAGTGTAAAGGGGTGGTTGCAACAGTGCTGCCAATAAGTTACCAAAAAAATAAAATGAAATGTCTAACAGTGTACAAAGCGATTAGCTACTTTAAAGCAAGGATTCTCAAACTCGGTCCAGGAGGGCCGGTGTCCTGCACACCTGCCTCAGCACACCTGCAAGGATGTTTTTAGGAAGCCTAGTAAGAGCTTGATTCGCTAGCCTAGGTGTGTCTGATTGGACACTAAAATCAGCAGGACACCGGACCTCCAGGACTGAGACCTGCTTTGAAGCAACATGTTGATTTGACTTAAAGTCAGTAAATTATTGACTTACCTTTTATAATTATAGTTTGTTTATTTAATAATTATAATGCAACAAGTTTATGCTTTTTTTTTCATTTTTTACGCTTTTTACAGTGTAAATGCATAGAAAGAATAGAGATTTCTCTTTATTTTTATGCATTTATATCACATTGAAAAAAATACTTGATGGATGTGTCCAAGATGTGCATAAATTTTGAAAATGCACATTAATAAGTAGGATAAACTTTTTATTTGATAAGTCAAAATTAACATAATATATGATTTAAACACATTTATCAAATAAAGTCATGCGTGGGCATCAAAAAAGTTTTCATCATGTGATGATGAAAATAAGTGTGATGGACAGTACAAAACAGCATTTCCAGCACATTTTAAATCATCTGATTTGTTTTGGTTATTTCTATGATCCCTCAGCTAAAGTCTATCATCACAGTGGTTCAGTATTATATATTGTTATATATTATTACCTCCAGAACTGTCTTGAGTATCTGCGCTCCCAAAGAGCATCTCACGCCTCCGAAAGCCACCAAACTTTCATTATATTTCATCTTCAGAGGTGTTGGTAATTTATTATATGAGAAAAAAGGCCCACCATGGCTTCTCCCACCATAACAAACTCAATGTTTCTGTCTAATTTTTGGCTCCAGTTTATTAAGAAGTGAAGATTTTGTTCTCTTTGGAAATTGTGATATTATTTCCCCTCAGGTGTGCCTGTGGGTATCTAGTGGCTCAACACACAGCCGTCGCCAACAAGCCCTCAGAGGAGAATCAGCTTGTTCAAGTGGAGCCGCCGCAGGAGAAATGGTCGGTGGTCCGACATACCCAGCTCACCCCGACCGACGCGTACGGCATCATTGAGTTTCAGGGAGGAGGATTCATCAACAAAGCCATGGTATCTAATCTAATTTGATCCCCCTTTCAGAGAGTAATAAGAGTAAATATACCAGAAAACACAGTTCAGAACCTGCAATTTGTGGAGTCGTCGCAATGTTTAACTCTAGTTTTATAATATGAAAGGATTTTTTAGGGTGTTTTTTTATGATCAGTGACTAGAATTTTAAGAGAATTTTCAACCATTTGGGAACAGGAAAACTATAGTTTGTCACTTTAATGAAGATTAATTGTGTTTAATTATTTAATACAATAGAATAAAGACTATTCAGTTTTATCTTATATTTGACTATTGAGGTTCTATTATTTAATATTGTCAATATAAGTCCAACTGAAAACCATAAAGTATTCTTTATTTCAAGAGTTCACACTTAGCTGATGATTGATTATAAAGCTTGTTTGGCATGCTGTCCTGGGAGAGAGCCCTGAGCTCATGAGATCCTCGAGTCCTAGGCTTCCTCCAGTTTCCAGGGCTAGAGGGGAGTTTGAGCTCAGGTAGATCTCAATGAACTCCCCTGACTTACTTCTGGCTAATGACAGATATAGGATGGCTAAGGGATGTACTCTTGCTAAGAGCTTAGCTATGGTATCAATTTGGTATGTTCAATTCACTTAAGTTGCGTGTTTTGGACTGTGGGAGGAAACTGGAGAACCCGGGCAAACTCCACACAGAAATGTCAACTGGTTTAGTAGGGACTTTAACCAGAGACATTATTGCTGTAAGGCAACAGTGCTAATCACTGGGCCACTGTGTTGCCCATGTGAAACGAAGGGGGAGTAGGGGTGTGTGTGTGTGTGTGTGGGGGGGGGGGGGTTCTTCAAGGTGAAGATACTGACATAGGAAAACTCTGGTTATTTATAGTGAGTTCGGAATCATCTGATTGGTGAATTAATCGTTAGCTAATGCAGGACCAGCTGTGATCAATCATAATCACGCGATTCTCTCAAAATTGGTTTATGAATAAACTTTTTTTATTTTTTTATGTTTTTGCATAATTTTGTATATTAATGCAGATGCATTTGATGTATAAATCATTCCATTCAGTATAAAATTAGGAATTATTTCCAAATAAAGTCATCTGTCAGAATCTTACACCGGCCCATGCCTACTGCTAGACAAGTTCACTTGGCGAGGAAACAAACAACTTCTTTTAAATCTCCAATTAATCCTCAAATTTCTCTCTCTCCCTCTCTCTCTCTCTCTCTCTCTCTCTCTCTCTCTCTCTCTCTCTCAGTATATCCGGGTGTCTCATGACACTAAGCCGGACAGTTTGCTGCATCTGATGGTGAAGGAATGGCAGCTAGAGTTGCCCACGCTGCTGATTTCGGTCCACGGTGGCCTCCAGAACTTCGACCTGCAGCCCAAACTCAAACAGGTGTTTGGTAAAGGCCTGATCAAGGCTGCGGTGACCACCGGGGCCTGGATCTTCACTGGTGGAGTCAGCACGGGTGGGTATATATCGTGTGAACTACACTGCAAAAATCTTACTTTCAGATTTATTTCGTCTTGTTTCAAGTCCAAATATCTAAAATATATCTAAAAAGAAGCACTTTCTGGACAATAACATACCAATATAAAATAGTTTTTGCTTTCATTAATAAGTTATAAAAATTCATTTCATTTTCTTTTCGGCTTAGTCCCTTAATCAATCAGGGTTCACCACAGCGGAATGAACCGCCTTAATCAGCATATGTTTACGCAGAGGATGCCTTTCCAGCTGCAACCAATCACTGGGAAACACCCATACATTCTCATTCACACACATACACTACGGACAACTTAGCCTACCGAATTCACCTATAGCGCATGTCTTTGGACTTGTGGGGGAAACCGGAGGGGAGGAAAACCACGCAAACACAAGGAGAACATAAGTCATAAATATTAAGTGAGCTTTCCTTAATCTAAAATTCATATTTCAAACAACATTGGTAGATTCTTTTACTGCCATCATTAGCAGAATGTTTTGCTTGTTTACTCACTTGATTTTGACTTGGCTTGTCTAGAAAAAGCTTCTTGAGTTAAGAAAATTTTCAGATAATTGGACTAGAAACAAGACAAAAACTCCAAGTTATAAAAGAGTACACATTCTCGGAGCACTACTGTCCTATAGAGCAGTGTTTCTTAACCATGTTCCTTAGGGATTACTAACACTGCATGTTTTGGATGTCTCCTTTGTCCGTCACACCCATTACAGGTCTTTCAATCTCATGGAGATATGGAAAATGTGAAGGGCTCCGGAAACGTGGTTGAGAAACACTGCTATTGAGTTTAGCTTTTCAGATCAAACATATCTAAAAAAGTCAAATTCTTCAGTTTTGTTGGACAGTGAAGTGAACAGCGGCTCTCTTGAGTTCCCTGGTCTGTAAATATGGTTCCTATCCACACGACTATCGCAACATGCACCAAAACAACAACAAAAAAACAGCAAATCGACATCTAAAATTGGCCCAATACTGGGCAAAGCTTAATCACAATTGATTGCATCCAAAATGAAAGTTTACGTAATATTCATGTTTGTGCATTACATATATTTATTATGTATAAAGTATGCACACTCATACTTCAAATCAAAACTATACAAAATAAAAACATTTACACATAAATTATATACAAATGTAAATGTCTATCACATCAATATTTTATATCTAAATAGAAATCAACTTTAGCTGCGTCCCAAATGGCACACGATGCACTCATACACTTTGTACTTATGCACTTACACACTCAACAGCATAGTACATGTATGTAGTGTTGTCCCAAATGGAGCACTGTTTTTTTACTAAGCGGAAATTCAAACCGTTTCCCAGATGACGTTTGACGTTTGCCAAATCAGTGAAATAAACGACCGAATTATCAAATAATACCTGCCGTGAGTATAACCGCATTCACCATCAGGAGGCGCTATAATCACTCTCGCAGGAGAAATTTGCTTTCACCATCCAAAACAAATAAAGTTATCCAACATGTGCGCCCGATAGCTCCGCCCCTTCCGCTACGTGAGCGAACCTGCGGTTGTTGAGTGCGTGAAGTGTCCATTACACACTTAGTTTTAGCGGCTGAATGAGTGCATCATCCGGGTAATTAAAGTGCACTTATTATTTTTAGAGTTTTTGGTGTGAACGCACTACTTACTCTATTTATACTACAAAAAGGCGTAGAATAGTGCATAAGTATGCGATTTAGGACGCAGCTATTTTCTCAAACATTATGCATATACACAGTACACACACACACACATATATATATATATATATATATATATATATATATATATATATATATATATATATATATATATATATATATATATATATATATATATATATATATATATAGCCTGCAATTAATCTTTGCCCAGCATTAAAACAAAACACATCAAAAGTCGTTAATAGTGCAGTGCTGTAATCGATTTCTGACGTGTTTTTTGATGCCAGTGTTAGACGTCTATTTGATGTTGTTTTGACATCAAGGTAATTTACATTGTAGAGATACGCACGGATGCATTAAACATTTCTTGTAATACTAAATGTCGTTATTTTGGTGCTCAAATAGACGTCAAGGTTATAACATCAAATATAAAACGTTTGACTTCATTCTTGATGTCGTTTTGACATTTGGATTCACCTTTGTTCTGCTTTTTCCTGTGATTGGTTTCAGATAAGATTTTCAGTCTATCATTTGCTCTTCTCTCAATTTAGGAGTGATTCGGCACGTCGGAGATGCTTTGAAAGACCACTCTTCAAAATCCAGAGGGAAAGTCTGCGCTATAGGAATCGCACCGTGGGGAATCCTGGAGAACAAGGAGGACCTCATTGGAAAAGACGTAAGCTCAGTCTAATGGCATTCAATACATAGCATAAAAATATTCGTCACTTAATTTTGATGGATCGTTTAATCAGGTTTCGACTACATTTTTTAGGTTATACAAAGTTGAACTCAATGTTTTAGTCAGTTTGATTGAAGTAAGTTGAAATTTGATTCAACTAAAATATTTACGTTGGCAATATTTTGTTTTACAATATAACAATACATACTGATTTAACTATTTTATTAGCTAATCAGGTTTCAACTTAATTTTTAAGTTATAAAAACTCAATATTTTCAGTCAGTTTGATTGATGTAAGTTGAGATGACTAGAAAAGTAAATTTGATTAAACTAAAAAAATTATGTTGGCAAGATTTTGTTTTACAATGTAACAACACATTAATTGTACTTATTTTAATAAGCTAATCAGGTTTCAACTCATTTTTTAAGTTGTACAAACTCAGTATTTTCAGTCAGTTTGATTATTATAAGTTGAGATGACTAGAAAAGTTAATTTGATTGATTCAACTAGCCAAATTTAAGTCTGCAAGAATTTTTTTACAGTGCCACAATACATATTAATTTAACTTATTTTAATTATCTGATCTGGTTTCAACTTAATTTTCGTAAGTTATACAAACACAATATTTTGTGTCAGTTTGATTGATGTAAGTTGAGATGACTTGAAAAGTTAATTTGATTCAACTAATAAATTTGAGTCGGCAATAATTTTTGCAGTAACAGTACATACTCATTTGACTTATTTTAATAAGCTAATTAGGTTTAATTTTTAAGTTGTACAATCTCAGTATTTTAGTCAGTTTGTTTAATGTAAGTTGAGATGACTAGATAAGTTAATTTGACTGATTCCACTTAAATTCAAGTCTGCAAGAATTTTTTTGCGCCACAAAACATCAATTTAACTTATTTTAATAAGCTAATCAGGTTTCAACAAAATTAAGTTATACAAACTCAATAATTTTAGTCAGTTTGTTTGTAAGTTTAAATGACTAGTTAATTTAATTTAACTAAAAAATTAAACTTATATATATATATATTTTACAGTGTAACAATAGATGAGAGTCATACTTCTGATGAAATTCACGATGCATTGTTTGCTTTTTTTTCAGGTCAACAAACCATACCAGGCAATCTCCAACCCTCTGAGCAAACTAGCGGTCCTCAACAACAGCCATTCGCACTTCATCCTGTCTGATAACGGCACTTGTGGCAAATACGGAGCCGAGGTCAAGCTACGCAGGCAGCTGGAGAAGCACATCTCGCTCCAGAAGATTAACACTCGTAAGTGCGGCGGCATCAGAGAATCTTATCTGCTTTAGGTCTAATGTACCTCTGATCTCCTAAGAGGACGCATGTGAAAGCTCGCTAAGGGTTTGAACGACACCAGATATATCGAGATTATCAGTAATGGGTGGTAGGGATGTGTAATATGTATCGTTTCAGCATCGATACTATAATGTAGACTGCAAAAATTATCTTTAATTCTGTGTTTTGTGATTGATGTTTTTATTTTTAGACTTTTCACCGTTTATTTATGCTTTTGAATTGCATTATGGGAGCTTGATCTTTGTTCCAATAACTTTTAACTTTGCAGAAGATTAAAAAAGTGACTTTTATGAACATTTTTAATAGTTTAAAGTGATATCTAAGAGCTTGGAATGACCAAGAGGCGACACTCTAGTGTAATTTGGGAAACAGCCACTAGAGGGCGCGGCGCCCATATTGGAATGAAAACTCCAATAGAACAACAGCATACTATAAGTCTGTGAAATAAACTATTGAAAGTGCTGATGATTGTGATAGTAAGTGTTGTATTGTCGTCTTTTAGGTTGTATCTCAGCTTTAATGAGCTTTTTAAATGAATAAATAAAAAACAAAGCAGCAGCTTGCCATCGCAACAGCAGTAAGATTCAATTGACAGCCGATCGCTTTCACTCCAAAATGGCGGAATCTATGCTGGGTTCTGCTGTTGCAATGGAACGTTCTATTGAGTGTCGCCTCTTGGTCATTCTTCGCTATTCACTATTTTTTTCATGGCAAGGTTGACATTTGCATGCAATTGCTCATATAAATTTTTTTCCAGCATCGTGCAGCATAAGTGTCGTGATCCCGGAGCGATGGAGACGTGCAGCGTGGTTTTGGCGTCTGTGACCTGTGGGTTTCCCTTTGTCATCCTATGCCTAGAGTTTGTGATAAGGCAGGGACAGCAAAGGGAGGCTCAGCCGTCACCACTCACATCGGCTGATCTGGGATCAGACCCCGGAGAGAGACGAATTAATATAATTGTGCTCCCCTCTTCTCTTGACTTTTAAATGCCTCTCGATTTTTAGCAGTATTTTCAATTAGTCCAAATGCAGGCACATTAAACTCGACAGGGCTCTCTGGATTTTATTTTATGCATTTGGAGTAATTGAAAATGAGATTTAAACACACACAAACACATGAACGGCTCAAACATTCAGGCTAATGTTTCGTAATAGTATTATATTGATATGTGCACAATCCCTGTTCTGAGAAGTCCAGAGCGTTTAGGTAAATTAATTGCTTATGTGTGTGTGTGTGTGTGTGTTAGGATTGGGTCAGGGTGTACCGGTGGTGTGTCTGATTGTGGAGGGGGGTCCCAACGTGATCTCCATTGCCCTGGAAAGTCTGCGCGAGGAGCCGCCTGTGCCTGTTGTGGTTTGCGACGGCAGTGGTCGAGCGTCTGACATCATTTCCTTCGCCCACAAATACTCCGAGGTTGAAGGGTGAGTGTTGTCAGCAAATAAATCACGCATTTGCTTTAGACCGAATGCATCTCAATCACTCCGAACTCAAATTACTTGCACTTCATCGCTTTAAAAGTACAAACCACTGTTAATAGACAGACTCAAAACCCTAATATATATAAATCTGATGCATGGCAATATATGCAAATTGCATATGACATTATGGGCCCTATCATACACCTGGCGCAGTGTGGCGCAAGGCGTGGCGCAATAGTCTTTTGGTAGTTTCAGCTTGGCGCAAGAGTGGTTTTGAGGCGTTGCGCTACGCTGTTTAAATAGCAAATGCATTAGCGCTCATATGTGCACCCATAGGCGTTCTGGTCTAAAAAGGAAGGTGTTCTGAGGCGGACCGCTGGTGCGTTGCTATTTTGAGAAACTATAATAGATTTTTCATTAGACCAAAACCAACCCGGTCTAAACTCCAGCGCAGAGTTGCGCCTCGCTTACACACTGCTTAATATGCACAAGAGAGCAATAGACAAATATCTTTACATATGAATAAATTAAATATTAAGGATACATATAGGATATAATAAGAATAGATATAGAATATAAATATAAAAGGATTAAAATATTACAAAACATATTATTTTCTAGCCTACATAAATATGAAAAATCACTGCTTTTATGTCTTCATCTCGGGAGGCTTTTTCAGTTCATTCATAACAATTTGCTTTTGTATAATGTTATTATTATTAGCAGTATTATTTATTATATCCATATTTATATTTGTTTTATTAAAAACAAGCTTAGATTTGTCCACCTGTCAGGTTTTAGACCGTATGGGGCACAGCATGTGTTTTAGGATATAACTCAGGTTTTTGAACACACTTCATTATTATTGTTCATTTATTCATTTGCTGGAAATTAGAACTGAATTTAGAAATAGTTTTGAAATGAATATTTGCGCTTAACAAACAAAAGTATTTATTTATAGACTAATTGATGTCTGTGTGTAAAGGTTTCCCTATCCAAGAGCGAAAGTGAAAGTAGATCCATTATCTCTCATTCTCACGCAGTAGATGCTCTGTTTAACAGTTTTCTGTTAATAAACTGTGAACTGTTTGCTTGTGAAATGCTCAGTTTTTCCACTTAGACTTACTTTGCGTCCTGTAAATAGCGAATGCGCTCTTGGCGCGACGCAGCTGACTCTTAAAGGGAATGGGAGATGAGACTCTAATTGCTTTATTCTCAAAACACACCTATAACTCATTAAGAAAATAAACTCAACCCTTTTAGACCATGCGCCGCGGCGTAAAGCAGATTTCCCGTCCTTAAATTAGCAACAACTCGTCCTGACACGCCCTGAAAGCATTTGTGCCCTGCGTTTTGCGCTCTGCGCATGGACCGTCAAAATAGAGCCCTATAAGTTCAAATTTGAACTTAAAATGTGTCATGTATGTAACGTATGTTTTGAAATATTGCAAAAATGGCCACTTTTCTGTTTATTTTTTTAACATTATATACACTCACCGGCCACTTTATTAGGTACATCTTACTAGTACCATGTTGGACCCCGTTTTGCCTTCAGAACTGCCTTACGCCCCATTTACACGGGGCGTCAGCTTCAACGCTTCCCATTCATTTTGAATGGGTGACATCAGGCGTTGCGGAACTGCATTGTGTTGCATTTTGGATCCATTGGCGCCACTTCAGTGCCATTGCTCGCTGCAGAAGTTGGCACTTTCTCAACTTTTCAAGTGCCGACGGAAGCGTCAGCCAATCAGATCGTTGTATGCAAATACATTAGCTCAGAGAGAAGCCGATTGCTGACTAATTTCATTGGCTGATGCTGTAATGACGATTGCGTCAGCCCCAACTTCAGACACGCCCTCTGTCAAGCGTTGAAGCCCCGTGTGAATGGGCTGTTATACTTCGTGGCACAGATTCAGCAAGGTACTGGAAATATTCCTTAGAGATTTTCCTTCTATATTGACATGATAGCATCACGCAGTTGCTGCAGATTTGTTGGCTGCACATCCATGATGTGAATCTCCCGTTCCACAACATCCCAAAGCTGCTGGATTGAGATCTGGGGATTGTGGAGGCCGTTTGAGTACAGTCAACTCATTGTCACGTCAAGAAACCAGTCTGAGATGATTCGCGGTTCATGACATCCATATTTAGCTATATATGAACATAAAATTATAGCTAATATATTTGAACATTTGTAATTCCACTAGTCTGTGCAAAATATAAATATATATATATATATGTAAAAAGTACAATATATATGTACACTACAATCTCTGCAATATTTTTAAATATATGTTGTAAATCCAAATGAGCTTGTATGTTATATTGCATATGTATTTATGCAATTACCATATATTATTAGTTATGGGATGTAGGGATGCGCAATATGTATAGTTTCAGCATGGATATCGCAATGCACACTATATACTTGAACTTGTATGTCATACTGTATGTGTAATTTGCATATATTACCATATATCAGATCTCTGTGTCAGTCAGTTCCCTAATATGTTATAATGAATTTATTTTTCAGATTGGTAAACGAGGACGCAAAAGAGCAACTGTTGGTCACCATACAGAAAACCTTTAACTACAACAAAATGCAGTCCGGCCAAATTCTGCTCATGGTCCTTGAATGCATGAAGAAGAGGGAGCTGGTAAGTTTCTACAGTAATGTAAGGCATCATAGCGCAATAAACATCAACATTTTGGCCAAATTAAACCAGTTAAAGGGATAGTTCACCCAAAAATGAAAATTCACTCACTATATACTCTCCCTCAAGTGGTTAAAAACCCTTTTCTTATTTCTGGTAAACACTAAAGAGGATATTTTGGAAGAAAGCTGAAAACCTGTAACCATCCATAGTAGAAAAAACAAATACTATGGAAGTCAATGGTTGCAAGATTCCAGCATTTATTAAAATATCTTATTTGATGTTCAACAGAAAGACACTCAAGTAAAGGGGGAGTATGATGGCATAATTTTCCATTTGTTTGGACGATCTCTTTAAGACCAGCATTAAAGATAAAGCTGGTTTAAAGTGTTGTGTCTAAAATATAAGATATAATTTAGTCTACACAGAAATCATATAATAAGTGCGAGTCTAAAACTGTTTTGAATGTTTTGTGCAAACTTTCATCAATAAACCTTCCCATTCATTATTCATTTTGTCCTGCATCTTTCTTCATGTGTCCTATTCATTTGTGCATCTGTATTTGCTCCATAGTTGCTTTAATCAGGCACATCTCATCATACGTTAACATTTAAAGCATTGAAGAACAGTAGCGAGTAGTGCTTTACCTCATAAGTGGTTGTTGCGATTTAAGAGAGAGTTCACCCCAAAATAAACATTTACTCACTGTTTACTCTCCCTCAAGTTGTAAACTTGTTTATACGCCAAAATAAATTGTAATTTATGTAGGCTAATAATTATGGCTCATGATTGAGCCCACACGGAATCTGCGCGCGCAGATTTCTGCAGATTTTTAGCCCATCATTAATTCTGTTTATTTACTTGCGTAAATGTTTATATCTGAATTTATTCAGTTTTTATTAAGTAATTTATTACTTTTTATTTCATATATTAAGGTTTTAGTTATGATACTCTGCTAGATACTCCCAAAATAATTCCGCAGAAATCCGCAGATTTTTACCAAAATTCTCCGCAGAAATAGCAAAAAACGTCCGCAGATTCCGTCTGGCCCTGCTCATGATGAATTGAGGTGATTCAATCAAGTCAATAAGTTAAATATATTTACTTTAAATAAATGTAACTCTTACAGTACATTTATTAATGAAACCCCTGATATTTCGTTAAGCACTTAAGTCACCTATGGTATAACCCAATGCGCCATGAGCTCTGTAATGTCATTATATTTATGCCGCTGCAGCTTTAACTGAGGGTAAGTGATGTGCATTAATGAATAATATGATTATTTAAAGTGGTTAAATCAAGTTAATATACAAGTTAAATATGTTTACTTGAGTTTACTTGCATCTGAGCACATTCCCCCTCAACTTTTAGGCGGGAATTGGCGTACGCCAAAAACAGGACTGGAAATTTGCGTAACTTACGCCACTTCCTACACAAAAGTTGTTATCTATAAAGAACAAACTTGACAGGAGAATGTGTGCGGCTATAAGTAAATGTAACTTATATGTTTATTAATGAGACCCTATATCGCTATACACTCCTTCAGTCACCTACATAGGATAGCCCAATGCGCAATGAGCTCGAGTAATGTCATTGTTTATGCCGCCGCAGCTTAAACTAAGGTTAAGTGATGATGTGTATTGATGTATTAATAATTTATATGATTATTTAAAGTGGTTAAATCAAGTTAATATGCAAGTTAAATATGTCTACTTAAGAGTTTACTTACATCTGAGCACATTCCCCCCTCAACTTTTACGCGGGAAGTGGCGTACGCACAATACAGGACTGGAAATTTGCGTAACTTACGCAAAAACTTTTTCTACGCAAAAGTTATCTAGAAAAAACAAACTTGACAGGAGAATGTGTGAATGTGCGCAGCTGTAAATGTAACTTTTACATTTATTATTGAGACCCCAGATATGTCGTTATACACTCCTGCAGTCACCTATAAGATAACACAATGCGCAATGAGCTCGGGGAATGTCATTATTTATGCCCAACTAAATAATCTTTAATCTTTTTATCTTTAACTAAAGATAAGTGATGTGCATTAATGTATTAATCAATGATTGGATTATTTAAAGTGGTTAAATCAAGTCAATATACAAGTTAAATCTGTTTACTTAAGAGTTTACTTGCATCTGCGAACATTCTCCCCACAAGTTTGGCGCCATTTTATAGTTCACAATTTTTGCGCAGGTAGCACACTGTAAAAAATAAATCCGTAAAATTTACGGTAAAAACCGGCAGCTGTGGTTGCCAGTACTTTACCGTTAAAAACACGGTACAAACCGTAAAAATAATTTCTAATTTTTACGGAAAACTACCGTATTTTATTAATTTATAGAGGTAATATGTCTGTATTTTGAATGACCAACATCTACACATCTTTTGTTACAGTTAGACACGTTAGCACACCCACATGCAGAAGGTGAAGAGGAAATTACATAATGAGCCAATGCTTATCACAATCAACTTTTCCCACAAGCAGAAAAGACTATCGGCATATAGAAGGTGCTCAGTGTCATTCACACAGCTACTAAACACCAGTATGGTAACACGCATAAAATTAAAGTCATGAAATAAACATTGTTTATCAACATTAGATGTAATATAAATCTCTAATGTACATAACTGATGGGGAAACAACTAAAAAGATCCATATTAATGTCAATAAAATGCATAAAAAGTTATGTGCCGTGCAGGGAATTCTGGGAAAGTAAATTTACGGTTATTCGCTATATATATTAAGGAAACATACCGTTAACCATTTTACGGATTTGTACTGTAGCATTTTAACAGTTTTTTTTACTGTTGAAAACACGGCCATTTTTTACAGTGCACTAAGCGAGACTGGAAAATTCCGACACCACTTCCTACGCAAAAGTTATCTATTACTTGTCAGGAGAATGTGGGCAGATGCAAGTTTGTTACCCCAGATATTTCGCTATACACTCCTCCAGTCACCTATAGTAAAAAGCGCAGAGCTTGAGTAATGTCATGCTTTATGAATGCCGCTGCAGCTTTAACTGAGGGTAAGTGATGTGTATTAATGTATTAATCAATTAAATGATTGTTTAAAGTGGTTAAATCAAGTCAATATACAAGTTAAATCTGTTTACTTAAGAGTTTACTTGCATCTGCGAACATTCTCCCCACAAGAATTGGCGAAATTTAACAGTTCACTATTTTTGCTAAATTTTTGCTATTTTTGCTAAATTCCGACACCACTTCCCATGCAAACGTTATCTATTACTTGTCAGGAGAATGTGGGCAGATGCAAGTTTGTTACCCCAGATATTTCGCTATACACTCCTCCAGTCACCTATAGTAAAATGCGCAGTGAGCTGGAGTAATGTCATTATTTATGCCGCTGCAGCTTTAACTGAGGGTAAGTGATGTATAACGTGTATTAATCAATTAAATGATATTTAAAGATGTTAAATCAAGTCAATATACAATTTAAATATGTTTACTTAAGAGTTTACTTGCATCTGCGAACATTCTCTTAACTTTGGCGCCATTTAAAAGTTCACAATTTTTGCGCGGGAAGTAGATCTAAAC
>NC_141045.1:37207500-37232500 GCF_052040795.2 Danio rerio
ATTGTATTATTAAATGTATTAAATTATAATAATTTTTTGATAGGCCAAATAAAGTTTTTTTTTCCATCTGGGCCATTTGAAAAATTCCTGAGGCTTTAGCCCTTTATAGGTCTAAAATTTCATTCATAACAGTCTTAAAATGTCTTAGAAAGTCTTAAATTTAACTCTGTGAGACCTGCAGAAACCCTGATTTACTAAAATATACGGTTGAAGTCAAAGTTATTCGCCCTCCTGTGAATTTTCTTTTCTTTTTCAAATATTTCCTAAATTATGTTTAACAGAGAATAGAAATTTTCACAGTATTTTCTATATATTTATTTTTTTTGGAGAAAGTCTTATTTGTTTTATTTCGGCTAGAATAAAAGCAGTTTTTAATTTTTTACGAATCATTTTAGGGTCAATATTATTAGCCCCCTTAAGAAATATAATTTCGATAGTCTACAGCAGCGGTTCTCAAACTTTTTTCATCAAGTACCACCTTAGAAAAAAATTGTCTCTCCAGGTACCACCAAAAATGAGCAGTATTGAAATACAGTAGCGTAGTAGGCCCAGTAAACAACTGCAACTCTGCACAGTTAAAAACGTCGCAGATTATCAGAAATATAGGCTATATGTCATATATGGCATATTTTATACATCATATTTGATACATTTTGAAATGTGTGTAGCATGTACATGACACCTTTCATTCCTCCGCGTACCACTAGAAGGAAGCCTGCCTGCGTACCACTAGTGGTACACGTACCAAAGTTTAAAGAACCAGTCTACAGAACAAACCACCGTATTATAAGTCAAGTCATAGTTTCCCTAACCTGCCTAGTTACCCTAATTAACCTAGTGAAGCTTTTAAATGTCACTTTAAGCTGTTTAAAGGTGTCTTGAAAAATATCCAGTCAAATATTATTTACAGTCATCATGACAAAGAGAAAATAAATCAGTTATTAGAGATGAGTTAATAAAACTATTATGATTAGAATGTGTTGAAAAACAATCTTCTCTCCGTTAATCAGAAATCGTTAATCTGACCAACTATATATAATGAGGAGCTGAGGAAATGTTTGCTTTTACAGCCTGCGAGCGCTCTAGCTAGTGCCATCACCATCTCCGCGCCCTCTCAAGAAAAGCAAAAAGGAGCAACTCAGCGTAACAAAGGAAAGGCCAGAGGGAAAAAGGGCAAAGGAGGCAAAGCCAAACCAGAACAGCCAGAGGAAACTGACCCCAGAAAACTAGAACTACTTAACTGGGTAAGATGAAGTCTAAATCAGTTTTCATCATTTACATCTAGTCATTTAGTAATTGCCTTTGTCCAAAGCGACTTACAATTTGAGGAGGCATTCAGCGATTCAACAAGAGGAGGCAATACACACAACAAGTGCTGATTATTCAAAGGAACCGTTAGTGTTTAGAGAATTAAGTGGAAGACGATTGGCCCATTTTCACTGAGTGCTACAGTACGGTTCAGTTCGGGACGCTTTTATGGCCGTTTCCACTGTTAAAAGGTACCAAAAAGTGAACCGCACCGTACTACTTTTTAGGTACCCGTTCCAATAGCACGACAAAAGAGTACCAAAAGGCAAAGAAGCACAGCTGAACACTATTGTTTTAAATAGATACATCACTGGTGCGTGAATGAAAACAACGAAATCGCCATTTTTAAGAACACAGCGAGACATCACTCTGTAAAAATATACACATATAATAACAAGCCATGGTCGACCCGAGCTCAAACAAACCTTGTCGTCGTCTTGATGAACAGCCACAAAGCCAAGAAGAAGAGCAGAATCTACCCTGTGCCCCGTAGCTTTTTTACGAGGCCGTCTAAAGCGTGAGCGGTTTCGCTTTCTCGTGTGTGTTCGCCACACACTATATTTGAAATAACACCGTCACCGGCCACTTTATTAGGTTCAGCCTACATGAAAAAATTACCGTTTTGAACCGTACTATAGTAAAGTACCAGAGTTAATCTGTGGTAATTCATTAGTTGCTATGCTAACACAACAACTGTAGAAATGTAATTACCCAACAATATACTATGTTTTCTACAACTGTATATATTGTACTGCAATACAATAAAGTTTACTGTAGTAAAAAAACATGGGTGTATATTTCATTTAACAGTTGGGGGGGGGGGGGTAACTCTGCATCAGACTGTCCTACAGACTAATGGCTGAGTTCATTTAACTAAGGCCCCGTTTACACAACGCATGAGTTTTGCTACGGTTACGCAATCAGTCCACACTACGCCGGAGTTCTCGAGCGCCGAAAACGGAGCGTTTTGGAAACGCTGGAGAGGCTGTTTTTATTCTGAAACGCTGCTGCTCCGTCTCAGTGTGGATGAGGGAAAACGGAGACATCTGAAAACGGAGGCGGGGCTGCTGAGATTCGCTACCTGATTGGGGCTTTTGTGTCATTGCGTATCCTTCCATTATTCGTCAAGCCCCTATCACATGACTATAACACATGGCTTTAACGCTACGGGAAGACAGCAGACCAGCCTTCACTGTAAACAACAACATGGACACAGAAATGGGAGCGTTGTTTGCACTATTGTCTGTTTTAGGCGCCATTCTGCAGTTATTCATTTGTTACGTTTAGTAACAGCTCGACCTCGTCGTCTGTCCACAAAAATACCTCTCTTGCTTTCTTTGCCATCGCGTTTAATGTTCAACCGGCGTTTGTTGACTAACAATAACCAAATGCAGAGGTACACGCATGCTTTCTGTTTATACTAGAACGCGCATGCCCAGAGTGCACGAATGGTCACGTGATATACGTTTTTGGTGGCGTAGTGTGGACGGAGATATGTTCAAAGACGCTAGGTAAAGCACTAAGGTGGACGCGGATCGTTTTTGATCTAAAACGCCGTTTTAAAACTAAAACGCACTAGTGTAAACGGGGCCTCAGACTAGCCAGCAGCCAATCACTGATGGCCTTTCTTTCTTTCTAGCCAAACCCTAACAACCAGATACTGCACCCCTGCACCCTAGCAATCGTCCCATAGACTTCCATTGCAAGTGACTGCCATTGACTTAACATTGAATCTGTCTATCTGTCTGTACCTATACAAACTATTTTTATCTATCTATCTATCTATCTATCTATCTATCTATCTATCTATCTATCTATCTTTAGTTTTAAACTAAATAAAAAATTACCAACAGGCTTTTTCAAGTCAGCCTCAAAGTTTGTCTCGACAAATTTTACTAATCTAGTTAATAGTTACTATAGCATTTTTTTAATCTGGGCATTTAGAGCCATTTCTTGTTTATGGATTGAATTGCATTACTATCTAACAGCTAGTTCATTAACTCAGCAGTATCAGCTGTAAACAACACTATAGTAAGTACGGCAGGGTTTATAATCCTGCTTTAAAAAGCCAGCAGTTCTGGTCCATGACCAAAAAACTGCAATGCTGCAATCCTTCAGCATCAACAAAACGTGTTGATCTTCTCCTCTGTCGCCCCCTTCAGGTAAACTCTCTCGAGCAGGCCATGATGGACGCTTTGGTTCTGGACAGGACGGATTTCGTCAAGCTCCTGATAGAAAACGGTGTAAACATTCACCATTTTCTAACCATCCCTCGATTAGAGGAGTTATACAACACTGTAAGCACCACAACCATTATCATTCTGGAGCTTAACTCAAAGGAAGTACAACACAGCATCAGAGCAAGTCACTAATCCACTGAGGAGAAAAAAAAAATACAGGGCCTGCTGTCATATCTTTTAATATTTCTCATAATATTATTACTCAATAGCACACAATCTTATGGCTTGTGTGTCTTTGTGTGTGTGTGTGTGTGTGTGTGTGTGTGTGTGTATTTTTCTAACAGAAACTGGGTCCTGGCAACACTCTACATATTTTAGTAAGAGATGTTAAAAAGGTAAATAATTTATCCATGAATCTTTACAACTGATGATTTCTTAAGATAAAAATATAGCTTAAAGGAACACGTTACTTTTTAAGGCTAGTTTTACAACTTCTATACTCTCAACTCTCCATATATACAATATTCAAGTTGAGTTTACCCCCTCTTTTTATCATTTTTAACCCATTTAGCTGATCTCCAGGTCTGGCAGAAGAACTTTTAGCTTAGCATAAATCATTGATTTGGATTAGACCATTAGCATCTCGCTTAAAATTATTATTTTTTCGATATTTTCACTGTTTTAAAGTGTGACTTTTCTGTAGTAACATTGTGTACTTAAACTGATGGAAAATTATGAAAAAATTGCTATTGTCTAGGTCAATTTGGCTAGGAAATATCCTCTCATTTTGCCCTAATCAAGAATCTGTTGTATGTTTGCATGGTTTTGGCTACATTTATTCTTCCATGGTGGCCACACCGAAATTCATACCCACCAAGACTACATTACAGCTTTTCAGTCAAAACATTTAGTCGTTAGTGTTTTTTTTTTAAATATAGCGGGTGATAATCACACCAAAATATCTTAAAAGATATGTAAATTATAATAGATCGAACTTTTCTCAAATCGTAGTAGTGCTGTGCATTAATCTTTAAACCGTTTAAGGTTAAATGCTGACTGTCTGACCAACAGGTGCGTGATGCGTGATGCTAGCGAAAAAGATGTAGCTTTCAATTATGATGAACACAGTTTCCATAATTATACTTTATTTATAGATAAAGGTCCATGGTTCTGCATACAATGACTTTATCTTGCTGGAGTTTATAGCTGTATTACTTTACTTCAGGACACATTAATGTCGCTCTGTAGGTGTCTATTGGAGACATTAATAAATATTTCTGGAGACATACTCATTACATAAACGCACTTTAGCAGCTTTTATCTGTGATAAAAAAAGATCTGTGTAAAAGGCCTGCCACCACAGCTGGAAAAAATCCTAGAGGAAACACTGTGTCTTTGCAGCAATTATATTTTGTCGCACCTCAGAGTAGTCCCCAGTTAGATAACAAGGTAACAGTACTGCGTGATATAACTGTTCTTGCTGCAGCCATGTTTCTTGATTCTTGAGTATGGTTCCTAACCATAATAACAAATTTTCAATTTCCACCAGTTTAAATTCACAGTGTGACTACAGCAGAGTCAAGCTTTAAATAGGAAAATATTTTTTTGAGTGAGATGCTAATGGTCTAATCCGGTTCAATGATTTATGCTAAGCTAAACTAAAAGTGCTCCACCAGACCCGGAGATTGGCTGAATGCATTCAAAAGTGGTAAAACTGTTTAGGGGAGTTGTGGATTAGTGGAGTTTCTTTAACCAAACTAACACTGATCTTGTGATTTCAAAGGGGAATCTCCCACCAGACTACCAGATCACATTGATTGACATCGGACTAGTGGTGGAGTACCTGATGGGCGGAGCCTATCGCTGCAACTACACACGGAAAAACTTCCGAGCTCTTTACAACAATCTCTATGGACTAAAGAGGGTGAGATGTGGAGGTTACAATGAGTAAATAGGTTATAATTTGACATCTCTAGATTAGTATTGGTGTAAGGGGGCGCAGTGGGTAGCAGAATTGCCACACAGCAAAAAGGTCGCTGGTTTGAGTCCTTGGGCCAGTTGGAATTTCTGTGTGGAGTTTGCATGGTCTTCCCCGTGACATATTCATTCAAGGGTGAACTTTAAATCACAACACTAATAATCAAATGTCCTCTTTTTTTTTATAGCCCAAAGCCTTGAAGCTGCTTGGAATGGAGGTACACGTCTGTTATTTGACCTTCTTGTAATGACATTCCCAAACCACATGCATTAATGTAAATATCACCCTTACCTCAACAGGATGACGAGCCCAGGTCAAAAGGCAAGAAGAAGCAGAAGAAGAAGAAAGAGGAGGAAGAGGACATCGACGTGGACGACCCAGAGGTCAGTCGCTTCCACTACCCGTTTCACGAGCTGATGGTGTGGGCGGTGCTGATGAAGAGGCAGAAGATGGCTTTATTCCTGTGGCAGAGGGGCGAGGAGGGCATGGCCAAAGCTCTGGTGGCCTGTAAGCTCCTCAAAGGCATGGCCCACGAGTCCTCTCAGAGCGAGATGGTGGACGATATTTCTCAAGACCTCGACAACAACTCCAAGTGAGTTCACTGCATGCAAATAACTAAACTAGACACACAATGTATCAGTATGAGCGTTGATGTTGGTTTGAGAATGCCTGACCATAGAAATTGAGGTATAGTGCTATAAGTGTATTTATTTGCATTTATGCTCTGTAAATTTACTCTTCTGCCAATTTTAGAGAGTTTGGAACCTTGGCCTATGAGTTGCTGGATCAGTCTTACAAACACGACGAGCAGCTAGCCATGAAACTGCTGACCTACGAGTTAAAGAACTGGAGTAACTCCACCTGTCTGAAGCTGGCGGTGGCCGCTAAACACAGAGACTTCATCGCCCACACCTGCAGCCAGATGCTGCTCACAGACATGTGGATGGGCAGCCTGAGGATGGGCAAAAACCCTGGGCTGAAGGTGAGGCAGTTTTTATTTTGTCATTGCACATGATGCAAATTAGATTCCTGCTCAAAACTGAAGTATTTCATAAAACATTCCTTCATCCATTCATTTTTTCTCGGCGTAGTCTCTGATTTATCACGGGTCGCCACAACGGAATGAACCACCAATTATTCCAGCATGTTTTTTTTTACACAGCGGACGCCCTTCCAACCCTGTACTGGGAAACACCCATACACACACTCATACACCACGGGCAATTTAGTTCATCCAATTTGCCATTAGAGCATGTCCTTGGGGGGGAAACCGGAGGACCTGAAGGAAACCCACATCAACATGGTTTCCTCTGGATGCTCCGGTTTCCCTCACAGTCCAAAGATATGCAGTATAAGGCAATTGAATAAGCTAAATTGGCCGTAGTGTATGAGTGAATGCAAAAGTGTATGGGTGTCTCCCAGTGTTGGGTTGCAGGTGAAAATTCATTTTCTTGTCGGCTTAGTCCCTTTTATTAATCCGGGGTCGCCACAGCGGAATGAACCGCCAACTTATCCAGCATGTTTTTACGCAGCAGATGCCCTTCCAGTTGCAACCCATCTCTGGGAAACATCCACACACACTCATACACTATGGACAATTTAGCCTTCCCAATTCACCTGTACCGCATGTCTTTGGACTGTGGGGGGAAACCGGAGCACCCAGAGGAAACCCATGCGAACGCAGGGAGAACATGCAAGCTCCACACAGAAACATCAACTGAGCCGAGGTTCGAACCAGCGACCTTCTTGCTGTGAGGCGAAAGCACTACCTACTGCGCCACTGCGTCGCTGGCATAAAATAAATGCTGGATAAATTGGCGGTTCACTCCACTGTGGTGACCCCCATTTTATTAAAGGGACTAAGCCGATAAGAAAATGAATGAATGAATTAAAATTATCTTATACACATTTTCAAAACGTTTGCACATCTTGCTGTTTTCATTGAGCATGGCAACAGTCTCATAGTGGATACGTTCCCCTGTATACATTTCTGTAGAGCACAAATTATGTACTCAGAGGTACATCTGGCTGCATTTCGTTTTGAAAACCACCAATATAGGGCTGTATGACGCCGCTGACACGGCTTTTGTTCCTTTTCGCACTACCGGTGACTGCTTACTTCCGTATGGGCAGCTTTTCTGGTGTCACTAGTTTGCCCAGTAGTAAGCTGTGCACATCAGTGGCCTTGGGATGCAGAGCTGAGTTGACCGCAATGACTGCATTTGAGTTTGATGAAGAACAGTTCCAGGAACCAGGTAAAACAAAAGCAAAAAATGAATGAATGAATAAATAATTTTAAAAATAATTTTAAAAAAGGGCTGAAAATGTGGTGAAATCACATAGCGGCGATGGCTTTTCTCTTTCTAGATTGCTTTTGAAAACACTATCGGTTGGGTTTAGAGAAGGGGGTGAGTGGGTCAGTTGATCATTAATTCAGTCGACAGTAAGTCGGCCTGGTCGGCTGAAGTGTATATTACGCCCTCTAGTGGATTTAAGCGAGAACAGGAATTTTTGATCATCAAAAAGTGTACACAGCGACCTCTGGTGGATTTGCAAAAACAAAAACTGTGAGCAGATGTACCTTTGGTTACATGTTTCCCTGTCCCCAGGACCTGGGTACGTATCCGCAGTGAGTCTGGGTTGGAGCATTTTTATGCAATATTCCAAAATGCTCCCAAAATAAGTGGATAGAAACGTAGCTCATTACAATAATGCATAATAATTTGTCCTAGCTGTGATTTGCTTTTCACTTTTGTTTCTGAATGCTCATCCAGGTCATACTCAGCCTCATTTTCCCACCTTTTATCCTGCTGTTGGACTTCCGTCTGGGAGATGACACGTCTCATCAGGTTGCTGTGGCCGATGAAGACAAAAAGACCAAAGATGATGAAAGATCCACTCGGGTAAAGTGGACGACTCTTCTTTTTCAAGCAAACCTCCCTGTAGATCTGTAAGCTGTTGAATGGACATTAAGACCTTAATTCTTAAGTTTATTTAGTTCATCTTTATTTGTATAGCACTTTCCCCCTAACCCTACTCCTCCAACCAAAGTAGAATGGAGGTACCCCAACTCATTCATGGTTATGCTTAAAATGGAGGGGTAGGGTGAAGTAGAAGCATTATGGACTAGTATTAGGTTTTGGTATTAGATTGTATTTATTGCACTTGTTGTAAATCTACCTTATTTACACCTAGGATGCCAATGCAGATGCAGCCTCTAAGAAAGGAGACGAGGAGGATGGAAATAAGAAAATGAGGCGTATTCCTATTGGGACGAAAATCTTTGAGTTCTACAACGCCCCTTTCACCAAGTTTTGGTTCAATACGGTGAGCACAATATTCAGCCATCTATTTCCCAAAGTGCTTCTCCTGTGTACACTACCTGACAAAAGTCTTATCGCCTATCCAAGTTTTAGGAACAACGAAAAATAAGTTTACTTCTAGTTGATCATTCGGTATCAGAAGTGGCTTACTGTATATGAAAGGCAAAGGCCTCTAGATGACGCTTATTTGACCTAAATAAAATATGATCATGTCTTGATTTTTAATGATTTAATTAGGACAGTAAGGTCTGACTTTGCTTAGACAAAAGTCTTGTCACTGAACAGAAATAATGTCCAGTATTCAATATAAAGTCCTGCTGCAGTGGAGACAGAATGAATATGGTGTCTGACTCCGTCATGAGCTTGGAGGACGTATAAGGAGCACTATCCTGCTGAAGAATTTGCCCTCTCCTGTGTGTTTGTAATGTAATGGGCAGCGCAAATGTCTTGATACCTCGAGCTGTTGATGTTGATCATCCACTCTGCAGATCTCTCGCACTCCCCCATACTTAATGTAACCCCAAACCATGATTTGTTCTTCACCAAACTTGACTGATTTCTGTGAGAATTGTGGGTCCATGCGGGTTCCAGTAGGTCTTCTGCAGTATTTGCGATGATTAGGATGCAGATCAACAGACGATTCATCAGAAAAATGTACCTTCCTCCACTTTTCCGAAAGATCAACTAGAAGTCAGGTTATTATTTGTTGCTCTCACAATTTGATTTGACGACAAGACTTTAGTCAGGTAGTGTAGGGTTGTAGGAATGAAAATTGACCGAATGGAACACTTTCTTGAATTGGACAGATTTCCTATCTTGGCTATCTCATGCTGTACAATTACGTAGTACTGGTGAAGATGGAGCGATGGCCGTCTTTACAAGAATGGATCGTCATTTCGTACATCATCACTTTGGGGTTGGAGAAAGTCAGACAGGTAAATGTTAAGACACGATTGGAGCTCCAGAAATCAATGCGAATTCAAAACTAATCGAAGCTATTTCTATCGACATCAGATTTTGATGTCCGAACCAGGCAAGCTCAAGCAAAAGATTAACGTGTGGTTGGAGGAGTACTGGAACATCACAGACCTAGTGGCCATCTCTGTCTTTTTGCTTGGGCTACTACTCAGGCTGCAAAATGAGCCTTACATGGGCTACGGCCGTGTGATCTACTGCGTGGATATCATCTTTTGGTACATCCGCGTGTTAGACATATTCGGGGTCAACAAGTACCTCGGACCCTACGTCATGATGATCGGGAAAATGGTAATGCACTACAACAATGGTAATACTTTATAATTAACAATACAGACTTGACTTGAAAGACCTTCAACTTATCTTGCAGATGATTGACATGCTGTACTTTGTGGTGATCATGTTGGTGGTCCTGATGAGTTTTGGCGTGGCACGGCAGGCCATCCTCCACCCAGATGAGGAGCCCACATGGCGCCTGGCCCGCAACATCTTCTACATGCCCTACTGGATGATCTATGGAGAGGTGTTTGCAGATTCGATAGACCGTAAGACTAGAATTCATAGTAAGATTTTGTTTCCTGCCTCTAGGGTAGATAGATGGCCTTCAACAGTCTGATCCAAAATTCCAGCAACTCTCTATAATCCCTGTCATTATTTATGTTAGGGTGGCCATGTTTAGTCTTGTAGAGACATATTCCTGCAGAGATGTGCTCCAACCCTACTTAGACACCCCTAGTAACAGGGGTTACTAGATAGCTACAGGCAGGTTAGTTGTTTTTCGAGAATTTTGAGACTTGGCCACATCTAAGCTATAGTGTTTAATATCCAAGCTGTATAGAGTATATACTTTCCAAGCTGGAACATCATGCCAAGTACCCGTTGTGTTAGGAAACTTTTGCGTATTCAGTCTTGTAGCTTTCTAAATTGAATCAAGAAACACTATCAGTCAGATTATAGTAGTTATTTCAGTCTGTTAGCCATCGAACATATACATCGCAGCAGTTTCTAGTTGCCTGTCTCTTGATTGAGATGTTGGGTTTGATTATTTTTTGTTGCACATGTGTTTCTTTGTTTCTGGTTTTCAATTGCACTAACTAACTGTTTATCTCTGCTCTGTCCATCGGGAATGTCCTGAAGTTTACGCTATGGAAATAAATCGTAAGCAAAATGCTAAACATTCAACATTCAATTTTCAAGAAAAATAACCATGGTATAATGGAATTGTTTAAGTGAATCCAGCACAGATTCTGGCATGATAATGTAAAAGCTTTTTCTATACAGCACCCTGTGGGGAAAACCTATATGATGAGGATGGGAAGAAGCTTCCTCCGTGCATCCCTGGAGCTTGGCTGACTCCCGCCATCATGGCCTGTTACTTGTTGGTGGCCAACATCCTGCTGGTGAACTTGCTCATTGCCGTCTTCAAGTAAGGCTCCTACTATTACAGACTTCACTTATTAAGGGCATAAAATCAAAGAGCAAAAGATTTGTTGCAACATAAAACTCTTTTATGACCAATAAACTTTATCAAAACATGTTTATTGGTGCAACTCTGGTCAATCTCAGTAGTGTAATTCACTAGTTTCATGTGTTTTTCCTCCCATTAAAGCAACACATTCTTTGAGGTTAAGTCCATCTCCAACCAGGTGTGGAAGTTCCAGAGATATCAGCTCATCATGACCTTTCACGACAGACCTGTGCTTCCTCCACCGCTCATAATCTTGAGCCACCTCTACATCCTATTTCGCAAACTCTGCTGCCGCTGTAGCAAGAAAAAGGAGGGAGAACTGGATGAGAAAGATAAAGGACTGAGTGAGTGTCTTAAGATTATTGTACCAAATAATATGCAACTGATAAATTTGAGATGATTAATTGCTGTGTTTTCCTAATAAAGAGCTTATACTCACCCCGGATGAGCTGAAGATGCTGTACGAGTTTGAGGAGCAATGTGTAGAGGAGTATTTCAGGGAGAAAGAAGACGAGCAACTTTCCTCAAACGATGAGCGCATCAGGGTTACAAACGAAAGGTAATTTCATTACAGGAATACTAGTACATTAATGTCTGCTTGAACCGGAATCCATTTACATAATCTTGCTCCTGCTCAGGGTCGAGAACATGTCTATGCGCCTGGAGGAGGTTAATGAAAGGGAAAACACAATGAAGGCCTCCCTTCAGACAGTAGACCTCCGGTTGTCCCAGTTAGAGGATATCAATGGTCGAATGGTGAATGCCTTAGAAAGACTGGTAGGAATCGACCACTCTGAACTGACCCGGAGCCGCTCTACAGCCTCCTCGATTTGCGATCCCTCATCTCTGCAGCGTCACAGTAGCATCAACAGTGCTGACGGGTACAGCCTCTACCGCTATTACCTCGGTGTTGATGAACGTCCACCAGAGGAGAAAGAGGGAGATCCGAATAAAACACAGAGTACAACAAGTGTCAACACAAAAGAATATGGCCAGAACCTAGAAGTAGATGTTCCAGGGGTAAAAAGACGCCTCGGTTCATGTGTGGACATCAGAATCTTCCCTTGTGAGAAAGGTGATGAAGTTGAAGGCACAAAGGCAGAATCTCCCAAATCGACAGTTCCTGAAAACCCAACGGCTTCTTTGGAAAGTGACACACTAAAACAAGCCTTGACGATGGAGAGAACCAAGCTTCAGGCAACTACATCTTACCCTCTGGAAAAGGTTGCAGCATTCAGATACTATCCCTCAGAAGTACAAAGCAAATCCCCGACCACTGTGCGGAGGTCTAAGAGCACGATCTTGTACAATCAAGCAAGAGGAAGACAAGCAAGTCAAGATGGAGAAGGAATTGATGGATCTGCTTCTTCAAGGCGTTGGAGTGCTGGCTATGAGTATAAGGTGCATGCTAGTCTTTTCGGTCAGACACCAAAGGTTTCAATGGTTAGACCCTTAGTAGATGAGATCGACAAGTTTAAGGACAGTTTCAAGGTACAGGAACATACTGAGGACCAGAGGCCAAGATCTTCTTCCAGACACAGTAAAGAAGAGATAGGATTGCAAGATGGTGAGAAGATACTAGATGCTTCTGATGAAGCAGTGAATCATGAAGGAGCTCAGGAGGTAATTGAAGATGGAATAAACAAGACACAAGCAGAAGGGGTGACATTGCCAGAAGTAGATCAGATGAATCAGGAAGAAAGGAATGACATAGCGAACACTGAGCTGGAGACGGCAAGAGAACCAGGTGATCCTGAAGGAAGCTACGGAAAGGAGGAAGGAACGGAGAAGCAAGATGGACAAAAAACAGATGAGGTAACAACAATCGCAACTCCCTGTGACTCTGACGGCAGCCATCTGCTCCTGCCAGAGGACACGATGTTCCTTCCTGGGAGATCCAAAAGCTGGTCTACCAAGTCCTGCAAGTCTTTAGGAAACAGCTTGAAAAGAGCCTACGGGTCGACCAGTGAAAGAGACCTTGCTGGAGCTTGTGGAGACTCTCCTGAGGATCCAGCGAAGCCAGCAGCACACCAGACTGATGATACACATTTGAATGAGCCATAGCCATATACCATGGGTGTCCAATCTTGATCCTGGATGGCCAACATTACTAACCATTTACGTCCAACCAGCTCTAAAGCTATGTTCAATTCCTCCTCCTGGGACATTAGTACTTATTTGACAAGTCGTAATTATGATGTACAGAATTTACAGCAGGCTTTGTTAACTCTCCTGATAAGAAATGAGAAGCAAAGGATTCGCATCAGGTGTGTTTTGCATTTTTTAATAGTTTTGAAAATAATTTATGAGGCCACTTAAATCTAATCATATAAAAACGTAATCGTTGTTGTATTACAATGCCGTCACATTCAAAAAGCTTGTCTTTTTAGTAAATAAAGAGACTGACAAACACTGTATCCAACAATTCTGCCATGTTTCTTGCCGACTTGGCCCCAACCTGGAAATTCAGGACTAAGAGAAAATTCATAACTTGAGAGAAAATGGGAGAAAAAGCTTCAGAACAGTTGATTCACAAAATGACTTGAAGCATTCACTTTAAGTGTAACCTATAATTGCGCTTAGCTTATATACTATTATTAAAAATCTGCACAATATGCATTCTTTTATATATTTTCAAGGATTGTCTATTGTTTGTTCCGTTGTGGCTCCAACAAGAAACTATTAACTAATATTATTCTTTCATTCTTCAGACTAAAACATCTACAAACTTCTAAAACTGATCCAAGATCAGGTAAAACCAATGAAACCTTTTCATTGATTAACCACTAGAGGGCGATCTGCATGAACCCGCATGATTCACATGGATTTAATGGCATCACTCAGATCGCCCCAGCTAATAAACATTGAGTTTTCAGAATGATTTGAAACGGTAGTAACATAACAAGAAGCCCTGCTTACTGAAATCATGTGACCATGCTTATTTAATACATCCTCCAAAACAAGAGATTTAGAAAGGCTTCAAAGCTTCATGAAGCGGTGTTTCGAAAACAGCCATCATAACATTCTTGTGCATTCAACTTGTAAGTACGATTTTTCCGGCATCTTCAACACACCATAAAACCTGTGGTTCGACATTTCTCCCTGCTGAAAAAAACTACTTAAACCAGCCCAAGCTGGTTAGCTGGTTGACTAGCCTGGTTTAAGAGGGGTTTGGCGATTTCCAGCCTTGTTTTTGCTAGTCAGGCTGGGAGATGACATGCTAAAACCAGCTTGAACAGCTTAGCCAGGCTGGGAGCCCAGCCAAAACCAGCTATGTTCAGCTTAAATCAGGCAGGTCAAGCTGGTTTTAGCAGGTCATTTCCCAGCCTGACTAGCAAAGACCAGGCTGGAATTGCTGAAATCAGCCTAGAAATGGCCACAATCCCTCTAAAAACACGTTGTTCAACCAGCCAACCAGCCTATGCAGTTTTTTTAAGCAGGGTAATGAGCCTAAAATGCTTGATTAGCTTGTTCACATGCATTTAATCAAAGTTGAAGCAAAACTCCAGAGGTCACTGGCCCTCCAGAAACACATTTGGACACTCCTGCCATAGACATAAGGGGAAAAATCAGCAGGTGATACATTATGCAGACAAGAGCACGACATTTAAGTCAGTTCATCCACCTGTAACATTAGATACTTACATTAGCAGCATATGCTAACTGAGTAATAAGTTAACGGAGTAGCAACCCTGCTGAAAAATCCAGCTTAAACCAGCCAAGGCTGGTTACCTGGTTTTAGCTGGTTGACCAGCCTGGTTTTAGAGGGGTTTTGGCCAGCCATTTCCAGCCTGGTTTTAGCTGGTCTGGTTGGAAAATGACCAGCTAAATCCAGCTAAAACCAGCTTGACCAGCCTGGTTTAAGCTGGACATAGCTGCTTTTGGCTGGGCTTCCATCCTGGCTAGGCTGGTCAAGCTGGTTTTCGCTGGTCATCTCCCAGCCTGACCAGCTAAGACCAGGCTGGAAATGGCTGGAAACCAGCCTGGAAGTGGCCAAAACCCCTCTAAAACCAGCCTGGTTGACCAGCTAAAACCAGCCTAGGCTGGTTTAAGCTGTTTTTTTTTCGGTAGGGAACAGTTCATTATTTGTGAAGGCATTTCTATCAGTATTATTTAAGGAACAGAATAACAGAAAGTGTTATGGTTAAGATGTTTTTGGCATGAAACACAATATAGAGATGATCTTAAAGTAAGGCTATGCAAACTGAACTAGTCAAAGTACAAAAGGAGTCTACCTCAGTGCAAAATGTTTGCAGTCTGTATCAGAGGCTTGTTTTATTGACGGGATAAAGCTGTGTAATGGCGCCATCTGCTGTTCTGGATGATGCTTGGGAGGAAAAAGGAGGACAATAATAAAGCCATGACAAAAATGAAGGATTATGCAGTATTTTACTATGTTTTATAAAATTCTACAGTTAATAAAACCACACTTGAAATTCTTGTTCACATTTCTTCAAGATTTTAACACATTTAAATGAGCCTATAGTAGCTTTTCTTCGGGTAACAGGTTGCGTTACATGTCCATTAGCACAATAACAGATATGAACGAAAACACATGCATAACAATGGTCCCATCTGAATATCAGTGGTCATGCTACATTCGCTGAAGTGATATGTTGATCGTCGACACTTTAAAAGTATGACAGATTCATGAAAACAGATCCAAGGCGTTCCGTTCCCAGTATTAGCACAAGTAGATGAAGTATTTTTTATTGCTGTAATCTGTTCTATTTCGCACAAACTCTTTAGTGCAGTTTGAATTGGAGAACAAAATGTCTCACATATCACAAATTTACCCAGTTGCTTTCGCTCTAAAACGATGACATTGACAATACAAGCATAATACACACACTTTTTGGGAACTATACATTTCTTTTAAGAGCCTATGGTGAGAAACAAAATGTAAACAGTAAACAAAATTGCTTGTACAATATAAATGTAGATATCAAAAATGCACTGGATATTTTTAATCAAATAAAAATATACAAAGGGCTAAAAAGGCAAGAGAAATCAAATGAAAGCTCCGTTTCACTCTGTGTGTTTTCATGAGCATCAGTGGTTAGAGGACGCATATGTGTGTTCACATGGCCAAACAGCCTGAGATTAACACTAATAGCTAATAATCATCATGTTGACTAAATGATATTTACAAATCACAAATGCTGGACTGAATTTAATTTACATATATTTTACAACTCTAAGACTTAAATAAAGGCATGATTTATTTTTCTTAAAGAGACAGTTCACACACCACAAAAAATAAACCAATTAAAATATCTAGGTGGCTACTTTCTTCTTCAGTAAAGCTTACATGCTTATATAAAAATATAAAGGCAAGACAATTTAAACCTATGAAATGATGAAAAAACTGTCAAATGATGATAAAAAATAATACTGTAAATTATGTATAGTTGCGGCATGGTGGCTTAGTGGTTAGCACTGTCGCCTCACCGCAAGAAGGTCACTGGTTCGAGTCCTGGCTGGGACTCTGTGTGGAGTTTGCGTGTTTTCCCCATGTTGGCGTGGGTTTCCTCCGGGTGCTTCGGTTTCCCCCACAGTCCAAAGACATAAGTGAATTGGATGAACTAAATTGGCCTTAGTGTGCATGGGTGTTTCCCAGTACTGGTTTGCAGCTGGAAGGGCATCCACCGCGTAAAACATATGCCAGAATAGTTGGCGGTTCACTCTGCTGTGGAGACCCCTGATAAAAAAGGGACTAAGCCAAAGGTAAATGAATAAATGATGTAAAGTTTCTTGTGATCATAAAACCACAATCTGTCATCATTAGCCATAGGAATCGCTTTTGTTTTGCCTGTATATGATTTTTTTCCATGCAGTCTCGCGGCAATCTGTAACTTTTTGATTTAGTGGCTAATTCGTATGAATTGGTATGATCTAAATTGTACAATTTAGTACGATTTGCTCATTACCTAATGACGGTTGGGGTTAGGGGAGGGGTTGGGTGCCACGCCTCCTTTTTAAAATCGTACATTTTCATACGACTGAACTTTCATACGACTGTACAAATTAGCCACTAAACTGACAAAACGTAAAATACTTACGTTTCCTTGTGAGATCAGGCTGTTTTTTTTTTTAACTCAAATTTGATAAAAATCACCAAGAATTATGATTTTAGCTTTAAAAAATGTTGTAAACAAATAATTAAATTATTAAAGTGACGTAAAGGTCACAAAATTAACACCAAATTTCCTTTCTTTGCGTGAACTACCCCTTTAATATGGTTGGTTCTTAAGTTCGGCACCGCCAACCTGATTTCACCAAGTAGGACATGTTCCTGGATTAACATCTATGTTGATTCTGGAACAGCATTCAAATCGGCCAATCAGAATTAAGTGTTACACTTACCGTTGATGTTAAGTTTAGGCCTACGGTTCGGTTTATGCACTTCTTCATAAGTGCTATCCAACAGTTATTCACCTCTGATTTTGGGAATGATTTACAGTTATGGTTGGGTTTAAGGGTGGGGGATAAGTATGTATTATATTTTCGAACAAAAATGAAAGTTATGACTATTTTAAGAGCCCACACCATTTTGGAGCTACCAGAGTTACTAAGGTTGATTTATACCTCAACCTCTCATCCCACCCCCGCTCTTCACTTTAGTCCACGACAGCCCAGATCAGAATGTTGTCATAGGGCCCGTATCGGTCATAGGGCCTGTAGCGATGCCCGTTTCAGGAACAACATAGATGTTAATCCAGGATCGCATTGTACTTGGCAAAATCAAGACGTGCAGTCTGACCAAATGTCTTTGGGTGACTGTGATTTTTGTGTTGTTCCCTTTTGAAACCTGACCATCATGACATACCTGCCAACATCTGTCCCTGAAAATCCGGGAGACTGGGGGAGTTAGGTTTAGGTGTGAGGTGTCTGAATAACACTGTTGAGAACCGGGTACTGCGGCAGCCGTTGTGATTGGATCCTATAACAATGTTGGCGACCCAATGGTTTCACAGACCATACCAAAATGCTGAGGATGGTTGAAATTACAGCAGCTTTCCAGGAGAAATAACAAAAACGGGAGGGAGGCGGGAGATGGGTCTGAAATACGGGAGACTCCCAGGAAAAACGGGAGTCTGAATGACATGTAAAGTGCTTTTAACTCACTGCCATTCTTCATGTTACACATTATATCTTACATTTCTGAACCGGTGCAGTAACACAGTGTATAAAAGGCCATAAAACACACAAACTAATTCAGAAACACTGTATGCGATACATCGAAGCCTTCAGCAGCAAATGTTTTAGGACTGCATGTGCTGTGCCCATATAGAATATTTAGAAAAAGAAACATCAAAACCATATTCGATCCATCATCTGTCGACACAATCAACACACAACAAAGGAATCGTCTCCTATTGTGACTCTGCCAAGTGAAACGGTATCACTCCTCGGTTTCGTCTTGACGTTAAGGGCTTGGAAACGCGAGCCTTGGCACGTTCTTGAGCCTGATTTTGTGGCTCTTTTGCAGGGCTGCTGTGATTTGTTACACCAGCAGGAGAGTTTCTGGCTGCGGCAGAGCGAATCTCCTCGCTGCGAGACTCTTACAGCAGAGCACACTTGAAGATGCTGTGCTTTTTGGAGCGCTTCTCTGAAATCTTCACCGGCCCACCGCCGTCCGCTTGACTGCCATCATTCTGCTCAATAAAAACACAGAGACGCTTTCAGTTTGCTTCAACCAATTTACAAGGAAGGATGGAAGGAAGGGATTGATGGATGGAAGGAAGGCAGGAAGGATGGATATATGGAGAGGATAATGGAAGGAAGAATGGATGAAAGGAAGGATGGATAGAAAAAAGGAAAGATGGAAGGAAAGATGGATGGAAAGAAAAAAGTATGGATGGATGGAAGAAATGGTGGATGGATGGATAGATAGAAGGAAGGATGGATGGAAGGAGGGAAGGAAGGATAGAAAGAGGGAAGAATGGATGGAGGAAAGGAAAAATGTAAAGGAAGAATGGATGAAAAGAAAAAAGGATGGATGGATGAAGGGAGAGATGGATGGATGGAAGGAAGAAAAGAAGTATGGAAAGATGGATGGATGGATGGATAGAAGGAAGGAATGATGGAAAGAAAAAAGGATGGATGGATAGATGAATGGATGAAAGGAAGAAAATAAGGAGAGAAGTATGAAAAGAAGGATGGATGGATAGAAGGAAGGAATGATGGAAAGAAAAAGGACGGATGGATTAAGGGAGAGATGGATGGATGGAAGGAAGAAAAGAAGTATGGAAAGAAGGATGGATGGATGGATGGATGGATGGATGGATGGATGGATGGAAGAAATGATGGAAAGAAAAAGATGGAAGGGAGAGATGGATGGATGGAAGGAAGAAAAGAAGGAAGGATGGAAAGGATGGATGGATGGATGGATAGAAGGAAGGAATGATGGAAAGAAAAAAGGATGGATGGATAGATGAATGGATGGAAGGAAGAAAAGAAGGATGGATGGATGGATAGAAGAAAGGAATGATGGAAAGAAAAAGGATGGATGGATAGAAGGGAGAGATGGATGGATGGAAGAAAGGAAGTATGGAAAGAAGGATGGATGGATAGAAGGAAGGAATGATGGAAAGAAAAAAGGATGGATGGATAGATGAATGGATGGAAGGAAGAAAAGAAGGAAGTATGAAAAGAAGGATGGATGGATGGATAGAAGAAAGGAATGATGGAAAGAAAAAGGATGGATGGATAGAAGGGAGAGATGGATGGATGGATGGAAGAAAGGAAGTATGGAAAGAAGGATGGATGGATGGATGGATAGAAGGAAGGAATGATGGAAAGAAAGGATGGATGAACGGATTGATGAAAGGAAGAAAGGAAGTATGGAAAGAAGGATGGATGGACGGACGGATGGATGGATGGAAGACTTTGTTCAACAGTTTATTTGTTTCAAACAGAGACAGTTGCACAGTCTTACTACACTAGTCTTATATAAGTTGTTTTTTATACACACTAAAGTATTTTCATAGCTTGATAATATTGCAATTGAACCACTGAAGGCACATAGTCTGTTTTGAAGATGTTTGTAGTTTTATTCTGGACTTTAAATGACTCTGGACTGTAGCTGTTCTTGGAGGATGAGGGAGCTCTCCAATTTCACCACAAATATCTGAAGATCAACAAAGGTCTTGGAACGACGTGAGGGTGAGTACTTAATAACTTAATTTCCCTTTTTGGGTGAACTAACCATTTAACAAGAATTAGCATTTTGCTAGCATGTTTACGGATAAGCATTTTTGTTAATTAGCATTTTGCTATCATGTTTTTAACATTCATAAATTATGCAAGAATTAATTACTATATTGTTCAAATGTTTAACGTCTTAACACATTGTAATCATGGATTTCGATGTTGTTATCATGTTTCTAGTGAGTTTAACATTTTGCTACCATGAAGTAAAAGGTTGCTAGCATGTTTTCATTTTCCTAGCATAGGTAGCACATTGCTAGATTGATTTAGCATTGTTGCTAGTATGTACTTAAACACTTTAGAAACTACATGGATGGTTTTAACATTTTGCTAACATAAATTTTCATGTTGTTAGCATGTTTTAGTTTTACGATAGCGTGAGTTAGCATAGCATTAACCATAAAACAAAAACAGAACAACATAGCATATTAAAACCATGGTAATGAGCCAACCATGCTACAATGAGCACAGTTTAATCATGGTACTTCCAGTAAAACAGGTCATTTAAAGTTTTATACAGAATGTCCCAGAAAAAAACATGGTTACTAAACTTTTACTACAATTATATCATGGTTAGCTCTTGTGCTGTATGTGTTAACATGTTGTTTAGCACACCGCTGGCATACTTTAACTAGTTGTTTTCATGTTTGTAGCAGCCCTGTAATGTAAACACTCACCATTTTTCTGTTGAGTCGAGCCATAATGTCTCTGGCGAGGGTGAAGAAGGCCTCTTCAACATTTATGCTGGTTTTAGCACTCGTTTCCAAAAACTTGATCCCGTAATCAATTGCCAGCTGAAGACCATGTTAAAAATGACAAAACACTTATTAGCAAACAGCTACAAGATCACATTAGGACATTATATCCAACATCACTCATCATCTATTTATTGTCTATTTTTGATTCTTCTGTAAAGCTTTCTTACTTTCTCTCCTCTCTCCTTGGACACCTGCCTTCGTTCGTTCATGTCACATTTATTTCCCAGGATCATCTTCTCTACGTCAGACGATGCATGCTGAAATGTAAATAGTATATGAATAAATAAACTCCATAAATTAAATATAATACATAATTTGGAAGAACATAAGGGTGAATAATTAATAACTCAATTTTTATTTTTGTCAATTAAAGTTTTTTACCTTTAAACAAATTAATATTTTCTAACATGTTTTAGCGTAAGCTTTTTTGTTATTTAGCATGTTGCTAGTGTGTTTTTAACATGTTTTATTATATATATATGCCAAGATGAATGATAAATAAATTAAATATAATAATAATACACTGAAAAACTTTTTTTTAAAAGTTAAGGTAACTCAAACCGATTGCAACAAACCATCTAAGTTCTAAAACTAATGCTAATGAGTACTGTGAACATAATCCATTTGAGTAAACGAAGCAATTTGAGCACATTTATTAAAAACTCAATAAATGAAGAGAACTCAAATCATCTAAGGCAACTCGAACCACTTGAGGAAACTGATTGCTGCAAATCATTTGAGTTAAAAACTAATCTGTATAAGTATTGTGAACTTACTCCATTTAAGTTGAAGTATGAGGTATTTAATTAACTCATTACCTTCAACACTGAGTTCAAAACTCTTTTCAAATGAGTAGAATTAAAGTTCGGTACATTTTGAGTCGGCTACACTCATTTCATTTGCTAAAGTTGACTCTTGGGTTTTACAGTGTAATAATAATAATAATAATAATAATAATAACAATAATATTAGTAATGATAATAATAACAATAATATTAATAATAATAATAATAATAATAATAATAACATCAGTAATAATAAATTAAAAATAACATCAGTAATAATATAATAATACTAATAACAATAATATTATTAATAATAATAATAATAACATCAGTAATAATATAATAATAATAATAATAATAATAATAATAGTAATAATAATAATAACAATAATATTATTAATAATAATAATAATAATAATAATAATAATAATATAATAATAAAAATAATAACAATAATTATAATAATAATTATAACAACAACAACAATAATATAATAATAATAATAATATCAATAACAATAATAATAATAACAACAACAACAATAATAATAATAATAATAATAATAATAATAATGATATTATCAATATCAATATAATTATAAATAATAAAAATAATAATAATATCTATAACAACAACAATAATAATAATATAATAAATTCTAATAATAATATTAATAATAATAATATAACAGTAATAATAATAATAGTAACAATAATAATAAAATGTCCCTGTAATTTCATTGGACATGCAGTGTACTAATCAAATCAAGATCTGTTTTATAATGGAAAAATACTTCATCACTTAGTGCTGTACAAGTAAATGTGCAGATATTGTCCATTACCTCCTCAATATTGCGTATCCAGTTCTTAATGTTCTCGAACGACTTCTCGCTGGTGATGTCATACACCAACATAATGCCCTGAAAATAAAAAGCATTCATTCAACATTTTAAAATACAGCGGAGATCCAAATTACAACTTTTTTTTTATTACTTTTTTAGAAATAATTTTAGAAATAAATAATAAATACTTTTTTAGAAGTAATTTTGATGGTTTGAATTCTGAAGGAATTATAGTTGTGGCTCCACCATGCTAGTACAACAGCGTTTTACATAATAACTCAGACTCTTTGAGAAAAATCCTTAGAGAACAGCAATGATTGCTGCGTAAATTAAGGTTACAACTAATTTTCTCTTCCACAGTTCACTGACAGTAGTGATTTCTTAGCCATAATTTTGTTGCCAAGGATTTTCGAAAGATTTTCAATTAGGTGTAGGTCAGGACCCTGGGCAGATCATTTCATGAATTACATAGTGGTGGGTGAAAAAGATAGTGAAGATGAACAATTGTATAATTATAATATATTTAATTATGTTTATAAAATAAATATATATTTCTCTCTATAATATTTTTTACATATTATATTATTTCAAACTACTAAAATATCAATAAAAATCACTTTGTTAATCTGTAGAATTTCTCCAGTTTCTGTTTAAAGAAAATAATTTTTTTCAACCCATTTTTAAACATCAGTTTTAATAACTCATTTATAATAACTGATTTATCTTTGTCATGATGACAGTAAATAATACTTGACTAGATATTTTTCAAGATACTTGTATTCAGCTTAAAGTCTAGTGTAATTCGGCAAATCTTTGTATAACGATGGTTTGTTCAGTAGACTATCAAATATATATATATACCTTATGGAGCTAATAATAACAACCTAAAAATAGTTTTTAAAAATGTTAAAACTGCTTTTATTGTAGCCAAAATTAAACAAATCAGACTTTCTCTGGAAGAAAATATATTATAGAAAATACTGTAAAAATTTCCTTCCTCTGTAAAACATCATTTGGGAAATATTTAAAAAATAAAATAAAATTCACAGGAGGGCGAATAATTTCGACTTCAACTGTATATTATAGCCTCAACAAGACAATCTGATACCGTCATAAGCCAAATGAGCAGTATTCAGCAGTGTTTTTACCATAGCTCCTCTGTAGTAGGCCGTGGTGATCGTCCGAAATCTCTCCTGTCCTGCCGTGTCCCTGTAAAACAACCAAAGAGTCACACGAAAGTACACATCCTCACCTCGGTCCTTCCTTCCTTTGTCATTGGGCTCTTGACATGAGTTTGCACTGAATTATTTCCCAGCGCTGCATGTAAACATCCTGCAGAGTGAGCAGATGGAGGGAGCGTGCGGATGGTTTATACCGTAACACTACCGTCCACACGCCCTGCCCTTTATCAATCACACTAGCTGCACAATATATCATCATCAATAATATTATCACTCACTCATTTTCCTTCGGCTTAGTCCTTTATTTATCATGGGTAACTACAGCAGAATGAACCACTAACTAGTCTGGCATATGCTTTACGCAGCTAAAGCCCTTCCAGCTGCGACTCAGTACTGGGAAACATCCACACACACACACACACACACACTACAACCAACTTAGCTTACCCAATTCCCCTATAGCAAATATGTTTGGACAGTGGGGGAAACCGGAGCAACCGGAGGAAACCCACACCAACACGAGGAGAACATGCAAACTCCACACAGAAATGCCAACTGACCCAGCCGAGGCTCGAACCAATGACCTTCTTGCTGTGAGGCCACCTTAATCAACCATGCCACCCCAAGTTATTTCAAGTGTTGAAATCCTAATAACTGCAAATTAATAACTGCATAAATATTTGAGAACGTGGGCAAAGTTTCAATATTTTATTTTAAATAAAGGATAATTTTTAAAAAAAATTTAGTAAAAGCAAAAACATTCTGTACCCTAATGAGTCATTTATGAAATGATTATCTTTTTAAGCACACTCACTGTTTACACGGCCTTCCCTGAAGAGGACGTGTAAACGATGATATAACCGGATACATTAAAACGCAACTTAGCGCCGCATATTTATATGACAAACAAGCATCTCACCATATCTGCAGCTTGATTTTCTTTCCGTTCAGCTCAATGGTTCTGATTTTGAAATCGATTCCTGTGAGGAG